>NC_091476.1:51394197-51539197 GCF_036971445.1 Narcine bancroftii | reverse complement strand
ACTTGTTGGTTCCTGTAGCATTGTTCTAACTCGAGGCAAATAATGTAAGAGAGCCCTGGAACAGGGAAAAGTGCAGCACAACAGTTGAAGGATGGGTTTAACTGCACAAAATTTCTGCAGGATAGGAGAAATTAACAACTCATTGCTTCAGAAAATTGTGTAAACATAATGTGGCAGCTGACACTCCCATGCCATGTTCCCCACACCCTTCCTGCTACGAGCCCAGCCCTGACAACATTCACAACAGGTCTGGGATCACACCACAGAAGATGCGAACGCAGCCCAGTTGTGACTGAGAAGACATTTCTCAGGAGAAAAGCCACTTCCATCAACTGGATGAACTGCAGCTTCCACTGATTTAACATGAAGTCTTGAGCTGGTCCTTCTCTGCAGACCTCATTCAACAGGCTTCAAGCTCCCTCCCTGTTACCTCGTTCCATGACCTATTTCATCCAGTTGGAAAAAACTTTAAATGATATTCCAGGTGATTGTATACAAATTCTGCCATTACAAAGAGTCAAGCAATGAGTACTTATGGGCCCTCTGGGCTCTCTGCAGGGCATGTTGGCTGCCCAGAATGCAGAGGACAGCATCCGGGATGCCTACGTGGCCACCATCTGGTCCAGATACATAAGACAGTAACTCCTGGAGCAGAAAGTATTCAACCCACAAGGGGCAGTTGAATTAACAGAGATGCTGGAGGTGGCCCTACAAAACTTGGACAACTATTCACCCACCTCTTGGACACCGCAGGTGCTGCTACCTTGGTCCTGCGCTGTGAGCGACTGGCCGCAGGCATCATCACACTCCTCTATTGATCTGACCTTGGACGCCGTTGCAGGTGACCGCCCCAAATGCTACTTCTGTAGAGAGGGCAAGCACCCGAGGAAATGCTGCCCTGCCTAGGAGGCGGAATGCAATAGATGTGGGAAAAGAGGACATTATGCAAAGGTCAGCCAGTCTAAACCACCTGCGAAACCTAGCAGTGCCACATAGAGACAGCCGCCACCACAGACAGCGCGTTTTGGCACCATCTCCTCTGCAGACCAGTGATGCCATGTGCGAGTCACCATTTTGGACCACACAGCTGGTGCCATTTTCTTGGGAGTATAGCCCCTGCAGGGGAACAGTGAAAGTGGCCATCTTGGGAACTTGGGCCCTCATTGGACTTGGACAGTGAATCTATACTGGCCTCAATCACCCTGAACCAAGAATGACTGCATGAACTCGCCTGGTCTATGATGGACATCCAGGTAAATGGGCACAAAATGAACTGTTTGATAGAGGGAGTACAGAAAGCTTTATTCACCCTGAATAAAGTATGGCCAGTCAACCATAAGGTATCACTTGCGTCCAAATGCCATACAGCCAACGTCCAAGGGTCCTGCATAGTGACTTTGACCATTGGAGGCAGAGTTTACAAACACTTCAGGCTCCTTGTCATGTTGCAGCTCTGCACCCCCTTGCTGCTGGGACTGGACTTCTAGTGCCAACTTAAGAGCATTACATTGGAGTTCAATGGACCACTCTCCCTCCCCTCACCATTTCCTAGACAGTTCTCTGCACATGACCTGTGGGTTCTCAACCCTCTAGGTCACCCCTCCACCGTTGCCACGAATTTCACCCCCGACTGCAAGCCAGGAGCAGGTGATACTGCGGCACAGACAAAGCGTTCATCAAGTTGAAGATTCAGTGTGTGTTGGGCAAGGGCATCATTGTAGCTTGTCGAATGACCCAAAGACTTGTTGACTCAAACCAAGGCTTTTATTAACAAAAGACTGGAGCATATTACATCGAGGTCAACCAGTCCAGACTGACCTGGGTCTGGTTAAGAGCACACCTTTATGACCTGCCAGTAGGCGTGGCTATGGCTCACGATGAGAGACTCGCACTCTATTACAAGAGTAATGGTTGTTATTCTTGTGCTATATCATGAGAGAACTCTTCGCATTTCCTGGTTAAATGCCTTCCAATTGGTCTTTACCTTCAATTGACTCTTTCTGGTTCACGTCTCTGTCTAGTTTTCCTGGGTCACCATCTTTGCCAATGTCTGTGTGAAGTTTACATGTTCTCCCTGTGATCATGTGAGTTCCCCTCACCACCCCTCCACCGGGGTCTCTGGCTTCCTCCCATGTCCTAAAGATATGTGGGGAAGTTAATTGAGCATTGCAAATTAAATCTTAGTATAGCTCAGTGGCAAAATAGGTAAAGGGATGTTGATGAGCACATATGAGACTCAGTGGATGAAGCACAAAGAAAGGGGGAATTGAAAAGATGGGTTTGCTTTCCTAAAGCCAATATGGACCCTTTGGACCAATTGCCTACTTTTTTATGTCATTATAATAAAATAACATCAACAGGACCTTGGAAGTACCCCTTTGTCATCAGTCACCTGGTCCCAAGGGTTTAGTATGCGTGCATGTGAGAGGTTTTCAGTTTAATGCCTCGTCCACGAGACTGCACGGAGCTCAAACCCACTATCACCTGACTCAAGAGCAAAAGTGAGCCTTTTAATAACACCAATCAGAAAATCTAGCCAAGAGTTTACAAATAAGCAGAAAGTCTCGAGGTAACTAACTCAAGGGCAGACCTGTTTAAGACCAAAACTATGTCTTCTGACAGCCCTATTAAGTGTATGAATATCAGCTTTTCTGTGTTCTTTAATTAATTTAAATTAAATGCTAAACTCAATTTTTAAATGCATTTTACTTTTCAAGTTCCTTGTTAATCCATGGAGCAACATTTTATTATAGGTGACTCACCGTGGGATTGCTTAATTTGCCCAATTGAGATTTTTTTTCTTCGTAACAGAGCATTCTTGGTGTTCACTCACTCACACTATATTCAGGGAATCCCCATGATGTCAGCGAAATCCATCAGTTTTGGGGCAATTCCCAATGTTATTTACAGCACCTTCCCAAAACAGAAAGCCATAATGTGGGGGTTCAGACATCAGGTGCCATTGAGTGGCCGGAAACAATGGAAATGTCTCTTTCGTTAATCAGAAATTGCTTTGTCACAAAAGGTTCTGGAGTAAAACAAATATTTCTCCAGAAATGTAAACAAATCAGTGCCGTATTTCATGCACAACTCAAATAGTGGGGTGGAACAACTTTAACCAGATTAGTTTTCGTTGAGCTTATTGAAAACACTGCAATAATTTTTTTTCACTCTTGATAACTGGAATAATTATTTTCATTTTCATCAATTAAATTCAGGTTCTAAGCTTACTGATCATTGGTCAAAGGCTGGTTTACTTTAAAGTAAATACTTCTGACTTAAAATAAAAATGATTTCCAAAGAAGTATTTGCGCATTTAACCAATCGATCGATTGTATTTCTAAATCTCCTTGCGTAGTGTATCTCCAGACAAACCACGTTACTGTGACAAAGTGTTCAGCGTGTATCCACAGCAATTAACATTTAACAAAGCCCGTTAGAAAGATGAACTTGCATGTGGTTGTTAAGTGCCTGTCAGCTTTTACCTCCAGCGGAAATTGCAGTGAGTGGCAAATATAAGAGGTTTGCAATAATTTGCAATCATCTTATCACACGAGGAGAAACTTCGCCAATAACTCTGAGCTCATCCAATTCTGGCCACTTCCCTACTCCTACATCTTCATCAACATCCTCGTGGCTGTGGTTGAAGGGCACTTGAAGCATCCTTGGGCAGACCTTTCATGGATAAAAGAAAATGCCCTACACTGTTTAACTGAACCTTTCTCTATCCTGCACTACGTTTATACCACACTACACCTGTACTCTTCTTTTACTCTTGCACTACCTATTGTAATTGGTCGCCTTACCTGCATAGCATGTGCCAAACAAAGCATTTAACTGCATCTTGGTACAAGGCAATAAACAATTTAATGTTGGTGCAGACAAAGGCCGCAGGTCTATTTTGTGCTATATGTTTCTAAGACTAAGCCAACTGCATTTTCATTGGTAAATAAAATTTATTGTCATCTGATTGCATAAGTGAAACAGCATTCTCATTGCAAAACACGCAGACACACAACCAAGCATAACACACATTCAGACAAACAATGCATATGCTGAACAAGAATTTCAATATAAATAAATATTGTTTCAGGAATATGAGTGTCTTGGATGGTTAATGTGAGCAGTTCCTTTGGTCATACTAACCAGTCTTAATAATCCATAATAAGAATGTTATGGATTAGAGGCAGATGGAATTGAATATCGTACTTTACATACTTATCCATGACAGATGGCTTGGGAAATGGGAACATTGCATCAAGTGTTGGAATGCCATATTACAGCTGTACAAGATGTTGGTGAGACCATACCTGGAATATTGTGTGCAGTTCTGGTCACCATACTATAGGAAGGATGTAATTAGCCTCGAGAAGGGACAAAAATATTCACAAGAATGCAAGTCTTGGGTAATTAAGGAGATGTTGGAGAAGTAGACCTTTTCTCCCTCGAGCATAAGAGGCTAAGGGGGTACCTGCTGGAGGTTTATAACATCTATCACAGTCATTTTTACCAAGGTAAGCAAGTCTAAGGTTTAAGATGAGAAGGGAAGATTTCAATGGACATAAGACTCAAGATTTACATATAGAGGGTGGTGGGTATCTAGAATGAACTGGCAGATATAGCAATAGAAGTGGACATGATTAGGGTGTGTAAAAGACATTTAGACAATGTGTGAATAGAAAAGGTTCAGAGGGATATGCAGCAAATGGAGGCAGGTTGGACCAGAGCAGGTTGCCACCTTGGTCAGCAGGGATGAGTTGGGCTGAAAGGCCTGTTTCCATTCATGAATCTTTAACCAGAGGTACAGATTCCATGTAAGCCTTTGTTAATGCATCTCCCTTCTTTACATTTCCAATACTCATCAAATCAGAGCAGAAATCTTCTCAAACTACCAGCGTGTTCCATATTTCTCCTGATACTTTCACCAATCATTTTTGAAAATTGTTTAACTCAACTGTGCAATAAAATAAATATTGATGATATTTATCAGACTATAATTAGAAGACCAGTGGCTTCTCAAGTTACAGAAATGAACTTCAGCTGACATTACTATAATTCCAGATACACGTAACTATCCACTCAAAGAAACTCAATGCCAAAAATCATAGACTATCACTAACTATTGAAGACCAGATCTGTGACGTTCAGATGACTCCAGAATACACAGGAAAACTACATATAACTTTGAGAAGGTCTTTACCAACGCAACAAGACCATTCCACACCAAGCAGTTCTCTCATACAGACACTTGGTAGTTGTGAGAGACTTTGTACACCATCGCATCTTATAAGGCAAAATAACATCGGATCCATCTCTTCTGGACAAGCTCCATGCTTTCTGTGCTAACTTGGACAGAGAAAACAATGAGCCCCACTACCCTTTGCTACCCGTTTCTGAGGCTGATTTGAAAAGAACCTTCAGGAGGGTGAATGGCCATGAACAGCCTCAGCCCAGATGGTGTACCTGGCTGTGTCCTTGTAGCCTGTGCAAATGAACAGGATGCAGCTTTTACAATTTCAACTTCTCACTGTAATAGTCAGAGGTCCAAAAGGACATTCATTATTCCAGGCCCCAAGGAGACCCAATGGCACTGATGTCTACTGTGGCAAAGTGTTTTGAGAGGTAGATAATGGAGCACATCACCTCCTGTCTCAAGAAGGGCCTGGACCCACTTCATTTCACAACATCGCCACAGGTGGATGCGATCTTGCAAACCCTCCACACTGCATTAGGTCACCGAGACCACAAGGATACCCATGTCAGCCTGTTATTCATTGGCAACCTAATTCTATTTGCATGCATTAGGTCCATATCCTTCTGTGTCTTGTCCATTTAGTTGCCTGCCTAAATGCCTCTTAAATTCAGTGATTATATCTGACTCCTCCATCCTTTGACAGCAAGCTCCAGATATTGGTCACACTCTGATACCATCAGATCTTTGACAAAAGGCTCGGCCCAAAATATTGGTTATATGGACACTGCAGGACCAGCTGATATTCACCAGCATGTTTGTGTTTTAACTACCCTAAAATCTTCTCATATTAAACCAATGGCCTCTTGTTTTTGACATCCCCAGCATGGAAAAAAAGATCTGGATGATCTGAAGGAATAAAACCTCATTGTACTATTCAACATAAATGCAGATAACATAATTTCTCTCTTGCTTGTTTGACTCATTTCGTGCCAACGTCAGCAATGCTTTTGTCATGGGCTGGTTGATCCATTATTCCAATGTGGTATTAATCAAGTGATTTCAATCAAAAGTTTATCTCAGACAAGTGTAAAGTGATGCATTTTTGGAGGTTAAAACAGGGCAGCACATATACAGTAAATGGCAGAGCTCCTAAGAGCGTTGAAGAGCAGATATAGGGTTCCAGGTACATAGCTCCATGAATGTAGTGACATAGGTTGACAGGTGAAGTGTTGGACTTACTTGCTTGTTCAAGTGCTGAGAGCAGGAGTAGGTACACCATGTTAAAACTCTGCAAGATGCTGGTGTGGCACTTGCAGTATTGTGTGCATTTCTGGTTGCCCGGGAACGGGAAGGATGACATCAAGCAGGAAAGGGTGCAGGAAAGATTCCCAATAACGTCAAAAGTAGTGGAGATACATTGGATGGGCTGGGGCTTTTTTTTTATCTGGAGAGAGTGAGGACTGCCCAGGTTTGTAAAATCATGAGGAGCATGGAGAAAGTGAATGGTGACTGCCATTTTTCAGGATGGGGGAGTTTAAAACTAGTGGGCACAGATTTAAGGTAGAAAAGGGAATGATATAAAAGGGACCTAAGAACAACTTATTTCACAGAGGGTATATGGAGTGAGCTACCTGAAGAAGTGATAGGGCTACGCATGATACAATATAATTGGTTATGCAGGCTATACACCATGCCCCAAAAGTTAAATAAATGGGACCCAACAGTATCAGACAGATGTTTTCGCTGTAAGAAGGAAACGGGAACAACAGTACATGCAATTTGGGCATGTGAGAAAGTGGAAAAGTTTTGGGAAGATCTAAATCAGGTATTAAATAAAATCACAAAAAGCCACATACCAAAAAATCCAGAGATCTTTCTTCTAAGTAATACAAGAAGTAAAGAACTTGGACTCGATTTGGAGGGAGCACGAAAAATATTTATTATGTTAGCCTTAGCTGTAGCAAAAAAAATGTATTATGTCAACCTGGAAATTAGAAGATAGCCTGAGAATACAGCAATGGTACATAGAAATGAATAATTGTATTCCATTGGAAAAAATAACATATAATTTAAGAAATAATATCACAGTAGTTGAACAAATTTGGGAACCGTACATGGAAGACAGCAGAGAAGTCCTACCGCGGACCTCCACCCGCTAAAATGACAGAAGGAGAAGAAGACGAAATGAACTGACCCAGTATGTAAAAGTAGAAGACACAAATTTCTTGTTTATTTTCATTGTGTGATGACATTGTTTAATGGGTTTAATGTATCATATATGTTGAACGTTGAGTGGATGGGTGGGGAGTGAAGGAGGGAGGGAAGGGAGGGTGGAAAAGTGGAGAAAATGACACTGTGTATATTCAAGAGGGAAATGTTTGTGTGTATTTTGGTCAGTATGGTTCATAGTGTGAAAAATTAAAAAAAATTTAAAAAAAAGAAGTGATAGGGCCAATAAAATTAAAATATTTAAACGACATTTAAAGAGGTGCAAAGATGGAAAGGGTTCAGAGGGATATGGGCCAAATTTAGGCAAATGGGACCTGTTCAAGCTAGCAGGAATACATTGGGCTGAAGGGCCTGTTTCCAAGCTGCATTTCATGACTACAAAAATTCTTCATTGTGTGAAGATTTTTGGAGCCAGTTAAAGGTGAAATATGATTTCATGGGTTTTTTTTCTCTTTTTTACCGTAATAGAAGAGAATAGAATGAAAATTAGCGACTGGAATTGGATGCTAATCCAAGCGCTGCAGGATTTGTTTATCTCTCACAGATGGATATACCACTTTCACTGCATCATGGATCAGCTGCTGTCCACGTGCCCTGATCTAATTCCTAATGATAGAAGATGTGAGTCCCACAGGGAATGATTATAGTGGCCTGTGATATAAATACTGTGAACTGAGGTCAGGCAACCTGAGAGTTGCACATCAGCACATGTCGCTGTGAAAGGCAGTCAAGAGTCCTGGAGTGTCAGGGCTGCAGACTTTCAATCTATCTAGAGTGATCGTATGGATAAAATGGCTCCCTCCAGCAAAATGGTGGGCGAGATCTCAGATGGGAAGAGAGGAGGTAGGGAGAGGAGTAGGGACATGTATTTACTGATGATGCTGGAAAGGAAGGGAGATGGGAACAATGAGTGTAAAATGAAGAGGAAGTGCTGACACTGAACTGAGAGCGTGGTATTAATTCTCCTGGAGAGACACCTGCTGCCTTTGTGCAGGATCTCCTCTCGCTTGACATTCTCTCCCACTGCCCTTGTTAATTCTATCAACATGTGCCCCACCTCTATCCACTGAGGCTTCTCACCCTGTCACACCATCGCTTATCAAATTCTACCTCATTCAGTTTTGAGGTGACTGTCAGCCTAAAGATCTTGACAAAGAGTTGTGCGGCCAGAAATATTTCCTGCCATCATTTGGGACAGCACGGTGGGTGTAGGAGTTAGCTCAACAGTGTTACAGCGCCAGCGATCAGGACTCGAATCCCACGCTGTCTTTAAGGAGTTGTTACAGTCTGTTGGTACGTTCTCTCTGTGCCTGCGTGGATTTTCCCCAGGGTCTCTGGTTTCCTCCCTCTATTTGAATCATACTGGGGGTGTAGGTTAATTGGGTGTAATTGGGCAACAAGGACTCGTGGGCTGAAATGGCCTTCTAAATATTTTTTAAAATTTACTTTGAATGACCAGTTTCTAATTTTTAGCATGAAAGGTGCTGCTCTTAAACTGAAAAACCAAACATTTGGTGCAATAAAATTATCACAATATTACCAAAGTAATTGATCTAATCCCTGAATCACCTATTCTCCAATACTTCATCTGAAACATAGTGGACATTTTGAGGTTGGACATTTTGAGGTCAGAAATTTTGAGATCAGATTGTCAGAAACTAGACCACTGATGTGAGTTGTTGAATGGTTTGACAGATGTGCATAGTGACTCTAACAGTTTAACAAATAAATTTATGCTGGAAACAGCATCGCGGAGATGTGAAAAAATGAAGACAGATGGAGCAGTACTCCCTGCGGAAGGTGGGAAGGGCTGGGGAGGGAAGAAGGAAGTGATGGTGAAATCCAATCGCAGCTCACGGAAATGTTGAAGAATGACTTGCTGGATGTAAGGGATGGTGTGGTGAAAGGTGGGCTGAGAGGTGACGTGCAGGAAATGGAAGAGGCTGATAGATACAGAGGGGGTGGGGGAAGCCATGTTTCCTGAAAAGATGAAGACTGGTCAGATGTTCTTGAGTGAAAAGCCTAATCTTGAGAACAGATTAAAATCATCGTAAGTCAAAAAAGTTGTAGTTGAGAAAGAATATCACATTTTTTACAATTAAATTTTGAATACCTTTATTCCACATTGAGAAAACCCATTTCAGGGCAAGTGCACTAGGCATGAAGAATGTTTGAAGCATTGCCCAGCATTGCGAGAGAGTAGCAAACCACAGATCCCAAGCACGGGGACAGATCGGAATTCAAACTTGAAAGTACGGATTCAAACTGAAAAATCGTAAGTGGGACCATCATAAGTAAGAAAGCACTTGTATCTGAAATCGTGTTTAGCTATCAATGCTATATCATGACTGTATTTCTTGCCCTTCTTCATGCACATTGGTTATACACGCAGTCAGATGTATCATCATTTATTCAGCGGGTGTATGATTGTCCCAGATACATATCTGGGATGGGATGGTTGGCATAGTGGTTGGAACAATGCTATTACAGAACTAGTGACCCAGGTTCGAATCCCGTGCTGTCCATAAGGAGTTTGTACATTCTCCCCTTGTCTGCATGGGTTTCTTCCGGGTGCCCTGATTTCCTCCTAACTTTTTAAAATATATGGGAGATGTAGTTTAATTGGGGTATTTGGATGGCATGGGCTCATGGGCTGGAAGGGGCTGTTACTGTGCTATATATCTAAATTTTAAATTTAAAATATCAGATCACAGGTCCTTTCATTAGTATAAAATGTTCTCTGCCTCCTCATTAGCAGGTGACAGTTGTATCTTTATTAGAATGTTCTACTTCAGGTAAATGATTACTTATAATTGGAGAGTGTTTCTTGTGTCAAATCAGGCACAGCTGCTGCTGAGATAACACTGGATGTAGCCCACACAGATCCATGGATTCCAGAGCCATGACCATTATTTCATTCCCCTTCCAGTTCACAGGACGGATATGGTTTGCATTATCTCAGCAAAGACACAAATAGCTGCAGTTTGTTAAATCTTGCTCATGGCAAGTTTACTGCAGCTTTAAGGAATTTCAAAATTTCTTTTAACAACTGCAGGTAATGATCCAAAAACAATCAGCAAAGATCATACCCTCTCACCCTCTTGTGTTCAGTCAACAGAGTAAGCCATACCAGACACTGCATTCTGTTAGAAACAACTTTAAAACAAACTAAAATATTAACTGGCCTTTCAACTTATCTACGACACTGCTCATTATCGAGGTCTTTGTGACAACATGAAAATGGGGAAAACAGTAAGTCATGCTTGATGTGTTTCATTTGTTCAGCGGGTCCACTGCTCTCAAAGTAGTATCAGTGATAATAGAATTTTAGAGCTTATACATTTAAATCAAATTATCCAGATGTACCCACGTTACCGAATGCTTCCATGCCTGGTACAACTGCAAGTCGCTTGAGCAGATAATCATTCACCCACTGAATAAATAATGTTCCCCTTTCTGCCTACCTCCCTTCCTTTTGCACCATTATCAGCCAATGCATGACCCCTCTCCCTCCCTCCTCTCTTCACATTTTACTCGAGGGAACCATGTTAACAATGCGATTTCTCTGGATAGATTGAAAGTCTGCAGCCCTGACACTCTGGGACTGTGTGTGCATCCAATGTGTATGAATAAGAGCAAGTCATTAGGTAAACAAATCTATTGTGGGGTTTGACAATTGGTTTGCCATCTTGCTGTCATGTCCTACCTCTTGCTTCCCAGCACATGGTTTCCTGAACCAGGCTTCTCCCGTTTATTTATTTATTTTACTTTTTTTAAATAAATCCATATATGTTCTGTAAATGTCAGTACGCAAATGCTATCTGCGCAAAGTCACCTGTGTAAAGGAACAAAAGATCAGTCGAGAGACTGAGAGGAGAAGCAAAGAAAATTCCTTTTGTAGGAGAAACAACCAGAAGAAAGAATCCTCTTGGCATTCAGCGACGGAGCAAACAGGCACGAGGCAACAAGCCAGCACTTGTGACCTTTATCTGCATCTTTGCCAACACATCACACAAGGAGAGACTGTGACAATTAGCTGCAGTCATGATTTTACACTGTTATGAGGCAAGATTGCATCAAGTTAGAGCAAGACAGGAATGACTGTTTGAGTAGAGGCCAATGCACAGTGGAGATAGGCGATACCAGTTTTAGTGATAGAAATAAGGGGGAAAGCACGATATGCTGCAGGTGCTGTGATTGTAGTAAACACACTAAAATGCTGGAGGAACTCAGCTGGTTTTTTCAGACAAAGATTATATCCCTGACGTTTCGGGTCTGAGCCCTTCTTCAAAGAAAAATCAGAAGCAGGATGTATCAGAAAGTCTCAGAATTCAAACAACCGGGGAGGAATCCAGACCAACAAAAGGTGTTAATTGGATGTGATAAGGGACTAAGTGAGAATTTATTATGTCGGTGCGAAAGGAGACAGGGAAAGGAGAGGAGAAAGCCAGAGAACTTAATATTACTGCCATCCGGTTGGGGGCAATAATTACTGCCAGAGCACACCTCCTCGGACCCTCTAGTCTGTGCTGAACCATTTATTTTCCTAGTCCCACTGACCTGCAGCCAGTCCATAGCCCTCCATACCTCTCCCATCCATGTACCTGTCCAAATTCTTCTTAAATGTTAAAATTGAGCCCGCATTCACCATTTCAGCTGGCAGCTCATTTCACATCCCCACCACTCTCTGTATAAAGAAGATCCTCCTAAACTTTTCCCCTTTCACCCTTAACCCATGTCCTCTGGTTTGGCATTGTAGCGACTGCGACACACAGAAAACACCACTGGACTCGGTGGGGTTTCCAGTAGAACTGTTTATTTGAATTTCGCACGTGCCCCTTTAAGGCCAACAGGAGTTCCACCCCACGCAGCGATGATGCCATCACGTGGCTCAGGGCACGAGCTGTGGCCTAAGCCATGAGGCAGTGAGTAAGCCCTGATGGTGCCATCTTCTGCAGCTGACCCGCCAGCGCAGCGGTACAAACGGGGCCAGTTCGCTCACAGAGATGTGTGCCACCACAGCATCACCAATGTCTTATACAACTTTAACATAACATCCCAACTCCTGTACTCAATACTGATTTCCGGAGCCAAAATCTTAAAATCTTTCACCTCTCACACAGAGTGGGCGGTGCAGTGGGGCCGGATGCGGGCCACGCCAAACAAACACGAACTCCGCTGAGTCTAGCTCTTTGGGAATGTTTGCTGGGTGCTTGCCATGGTTGGTAAGCAGTGAGGGTGCTAACGAGGTGAGCTTGTTAGCTCACGAGGTCTGCGAATAGGGTCGGGGGTCTCACTTCCGGGGTCGACATCTGTTCTGAGAAACTCCCCTGGTAGCGACAGCGGTGCACCATAGACGAATTCCGCAGATGAAACCTGGCGGTCTTCTTTCGGAGCTGTTTGAATGCCAAGCAGGATCGGGCCTCATGCTCTCGTGCGGGTCTCAAGGCCGGTTGGGCGTAGCACGCTCAACTCTGCTCCAGTGTCCAGCAGGAAATACTGTCCATTGGTCTTGTCCACCATGTGTAAATGACTGTTCTTGTGGCCAGCCATCGCAGCCATCAGCGGCGGCTGGCCCAGTCGTTTCCCTGGTAGGAGCAGGGTTGGCGGCACTTGCGGGCTTGTGCTCCCCAGCATTGGTGATAGAAGCACCAGGTTGACTGGTGCTCCTCCATCTTCTGTCTGGGGGTGGGCTGTGAACCTGGTTCATGGTGGCCTCGGTCTCTCACTTTGTCCACCACAAGACGTCGGCGCGGGCTGCAACCTTCCTGGGGTCTGAGAAATCCTCGTCTGCTAGCAGGAGCAGGATGTCCTCCGGCATTTGTTCGAGGAAAGCTTGCTCAAACATCAGGCAGGGTTTGTGACTTTCTGCTAGTGCAAGCATGTCATCCATTATGGCGATGGGACTCTGTCCCCTAGGTCACCGAGGTGCATCAGCCTGGCCGCATGCTGCTGATGGGAGAGTCCGAAGGTGCTGAGGAGGAGGGTTTGGAGGGTGATATACTTGCCCTCCTCAGGAGGATCATGGATCAGGTCGTCCACTCTGGCTGCCGTTTCTTCTTTGAGGACACTCTCCATGTGGTAGAACATGGTGGAGTCCAAAGAGATCTGCTGGAGTCGAAACTGCGCCTCCGCCTGCCCGAACCACGTGCGGGGCCGATGGGTCCAAAAGGGGGGAGGAGTTTCACAGAGACGGTGCTAATTGACGATGGATTCATGTTTTGAGACCAGGTATCATCTGGGCTCTACAGGGTCACCAGTGTAGGGGCTGCTACAACACAGAAACACACCACTGAACTCGATGAGGGTTTTGGTTGAACTGTTTATTTGAATTTCAAGCGAGCCCCTTTAAGGCCAACAGGAGTTCCGCCCCGCGCAGCAGTGACATCATCACGTGGCCCAGGACGCGAGCTGTAACCTAAGCCACGAGGCAATGAACAAGCCCTGACGGCACCATCTTCTGCAGCTGACCCGCCAGCGCGGCGGTACAAACGGGCCCGGTTCGCTCACAAAGATGTGCACCACCACAGCATCATCAATGTCTTGTACAACTTTTAACATAACATCCCAATTCTTGTACTCAATACTTTAATTTACAGAAGCCAAAATCTTAAAATCTTTCCCTTCTCACATAAGCCTCTAGTCTTAGACTCCTGTGCCTTTGATCATTCTCTTTATCCATGATTTTATCAACCTCTGTAAGGTTGATAAAAACCTGAGCCTCCTACAGTGTAGGATAGGGCAAATCAGGGTTGCCAACATAATCCCAATGTTTGCCAAGCTGCCTGGTTAATCGATTAACAAGTACAGGGAGAGATGGAAAAAAATCAAAGGAGCTTATTAAGATTCAAGGTTCTTTTATCATTATGTAATAAAACATAATATGTAATATCACACAAAATGTCTTTTAGTCAGCCATAAGGCGGTCAAAGAGTTACCATTAGGATTCCGTGGCACCCCTTACGAAAGTGAAGCAGAAGAGAGTCCCTGCAGAGACACTGAATTTGCCTCCAGTGGATTTGCCTCCAGCCCTTATGCAGCCTCTGCAGCTCCACTAACTCTGTTGGCAACTGAGCTACAGATCCAAATCTTCAATATAGTTATGACACTTTCAATGCCCGAGGCCCATAGGGAGTCCTCCTTCCCCTGCACACCCTCTCGAATCCTGGTTCCAATGCCTGGTTCCCATGAGTCAACCTCCAGCAGCCCACGGCCTGTGTAGGTCCTTCAGCCACTGAGCCTCTCGAAAGCCCTCTGTCATGGTCTCTCTCCTGTAGCCTCATCTCCTATGCTTCTTATTCTCGATAGGGAGGGAGGGGGTGGCGTGGTGGGGGTGGGGGGTACTTCTCCCTGTTTTCCCCCAGAGACTGCAACCCCTCAAGGCCGCTGCCAGCACAGGCACATGGGCACAAACCCCGCAGTCATAGGATTTTAAATAAAAACACTGTCAGCTCCTTTATTTGGCTGTTTAAAGCTTGTACAGAGTTGTCATCATTAGCCCCGAGCAGTTGGATCCTGCAGAGGAGTGCTATGTCTCCACTCTCTGCTCTCCCTGGGTCCACACCAGTGCCACCACTGTTATTATAACAGCTCAGACATTGCCGCCATTTTTTCCATGAACTATGAACTATGGGTCTAAATAACTGCTGAATTTTAATAACTGAATAGCAGTGTGTGACGGAGAATGGGGATGGATGTAGGGGAGGGGGAGTATGATGAGGAATGGGGGCACATGCGGGTGTGGGGTGTGGGAATGGGATGGGTATGGGGAGGGGGAGTATGACAGGGAATGGGGCAGGTGTGGGGGTGTGGGAATGGGATGAGAGTCAGGAAGGGGGAGTATGATGAGGAATGGGGGCACATATTGGTGTGGGCGTGTGGGAATGGGATGGGTGTAGGGGAGAGGGAGTACGACAGGGAATGGGGCAGGTGTGGGGGTGTGGGAATGGGATGGGTGTAGGGGAGGGGGAGTGTAACGGGGAATGGATACAGGTGTGGGCAGTGCAGGATTGGGGAGGGGTGTGGGAGAGGGAGGAGTGTGACCGGGAACAGTTGTGGGAGGGTGAAGGAATGGAGAATAGTATTGGGGGAGCATGTAATGGAGAATAGGTGTGGGGGAGGAGAAAAGTGGCAGAGAATGGGGACAGGTGTGAAGGGGGAGTGTACGATGGGAAATGGGGATGGATATGGGGGAGGGAAGTGTGATGGGAATGGTGATGGATGTGGAGGAGAGGAGGGTTGGGAGGGAGAAATGTGAAGTAGAATGTACGTTTCTGGATCGCTCACAGTGTGAAGCTTGAAGGAAGTAAAACTGACTGTGAGATTTCTCTCTCTGCAAGTGTACACTTTATTCTGCAGTAGTGGATCATCCCAGCAAGGTGACCATGGTTATCACATGCTTACTGATAAACTGCCATGGCTCAATGTCAATGCTACTCCCAGCTACAGCTGACATGTATATTCCAGGTAGAACAGACTCTCAGTGGGCAAGACCCATCTCATGTATTCTGAGAAGTAGAATCCATTTGCAATGTAAGTACACTCCCATCTGTATCTAGCTTACATTGTCTATTAATTAAACCCCATTGTAAAAACGCATCCCTGGTACAACTGTATCTATTTGTGTATCCATCTTCCATGGTGCACCCCACTCCAATGTCTTCCAATGACTTAGTCTTCCCTCTCTCAATATCTTCCAGTGCCAAGACCCCAGCCCTCCCACCCCAACTCTCCCCACTTCTGGGAGATGTCCAGTATCATCCCAATGGTTTTCAAAACTCGCATTTCACCTTAAGCAATCCCTATGCCATAAGTGCTCTGTGATTGGTAAGGCATTGCTTAAGATGGGATTGAGTGGGAAGGGAAGGTTGATAATCTCTGCTCTAGACTCAATTGTTACTGAAATATTTTGCTTGAGAAAAATTGTCATTGGCCCATTTCCTTTGGAGTTATGAAACCATGCACAAAACGAGTCAATGAGGTAAGATTAAAACAGTGATTTTCAAACTTTTTTCTTTCCACCCACATCCCACCTTAAGCAATCCCTTACCAATGGCATTGAGATTACTTAAAGTGGAATGTGAGTTTAGGGGGACAGTTTGAAAAATGCTCTTGCTCTTGGCCCTCAAGCATTCCCAAAAGTTCAAAGTTCAGGGTTGGGTCATGCCTTCAGTTTCCCTAAGGAATTTCCCCTTTTCACCTCTCCTTCTTTAAAGAAACAAAAACTGCAGCTGGGCTGAACTTGAACTTGATATTTCTCAGGACTAATTCTAAACGTGCTTCCATTTTGTCAGCTATCCAGAAAGGCATACAGCATAGTAACAGGCCCTTTCAGCCCGAGTCCATGCTGCCCAATTACACCTCCATCCCCAGTACGTTTTTGAACAGTGGGAGGAAATTGAACCCCCCCAGGGATAATCCAGACAGTCGTGGGAAGAACGTACAAACTCCTTGCAGATAGTATGGGATTTGAACCCCAGGCCTGATCACTGGCGCTGTAACAGTGTTGCACTAACCACTACACTAACCGTGCTGCCCTCTATGTAAGAGGGAGGGTAATAATTTAGCGTAACATAAACACTGTGATCTTTTGGGGCAGGTTGGCTGAACAATGAAGTCCCAACCTGGAGATATGAGCATAACAATCCAGGACGATATTCACGGTGAATGCTGGGGGAATGTCAGAGGTCATTTACTTTTGGATATGAAAGATGCTGAGTAAATGCAAATCTTTATTTTCCAAACTGTCCAGCAGTCACCATCAGCAGTGGTTGATGCCCACACAGATGAATCAGCATCAGCTTTTTCAATGTGGCTTCAAAGAAATGTAACAGGAAATACACTGCCTCAAACAGAATGCTGGTGTCTCATTCCCACCATTGGTCTCCTCAAAGTTGCAGTAGCTGTTATATAGTGAATACAAACAAACATCGCACAACAGCTGGACGACCAGCAGCACAGTCTCATGCATTTGACATCATGATCAAAGATCATGCATTTGGCCCAACCAGATACAAGTTAATGTCAGGACTCCCCCTATTCTTAACTTTCAACAGTTAAAGCGTATTTCTAGATTCAGAGATTAGCGCCTGCAGATCAGATCAGTAATGATTACATTGAATGGAGGAGCAGGTTTGAGGGCTGGATAGTCTATTCCTGCTCCTATTTCCTACGTTCAAACTACTTGGATGAACCTGGCTCCAAAATTTGATGCAAGAATTATGTATTACAAAGGAAAGATCTTGAGTCATGGTGATCTGAGTAGGCATGGCAGGCAGGAACAAATAAAATGGACCAGTTAGATACTGCTAACTCTGGGTCTGTTCAATCATTGGATCTCACTGTGTTTTATAACTCACTGTCCCTCCCATCACCGATTTCCTGAGGGGATTGTTGGAAGGTTTAAACAAACCAAGAAATCCAGCTAAACTACAGTCCTCCATTCCAGGCAACATCCTGAAGCATATTCTCTTCATTCTCTCCAGTGGAACCACATCTTTCCTGTACTGTGGTGAGCAGAACTGCACATAATTCTCCAAGTTTAGCAACATAAAGTTTCAACATTATGTCCCAACTTTATGCCCTGACCTGTGAAGACAAGTGTGTACCTTCTTCATATTGCCATTTTCACACAACAGATACAGCAATGAGCTCTCTGAACCCTTCTCCATTAACAATGGCGTGAAGCAAGGCTGTGTTCTCGCACCAACCCTCTTTTCAATCTTCTTCAGCATGATGCTGAACCAAGCCATGAAAGACCCCAACAATGAAGACGCTGTTTACATCCGGTACCGCACGGATGGCAGTCTCTTCAATCTGAGGCGCCTGCAAGCTCACACCAAGACACAAGAGAAACTTGTCCGTGAACTACTCTTTGCAGATGATGCCGCTTTAGTTGCCCATTCAGAGCCAGCTCTTCAGCGCTTGACGTCCTGCTTTGCGGAAACTGCCAAAATGTTTGGCCTGGAAGTCAGCCTGAAGAAAACTGAGGTCCTCCATCAGCCAGCTCCCCACCATGACTACCAGCCCCCCCACATCTCCATCGGGCACACAAAACTCAAAACGGTCAACCAGTTTACCTATCTCGGCTGCACCATTTCATCAGATGCAAGGATCGACAATGAGATAGACAACAGACTCGCCAAGGCAAATAGCGCCTTTGGAAGACTACACAAAAGAGTCTGGAAAAACAACCAACTGAAAAACCTCACAAAGATAAGCGTATACAGAGCCGTTGTCATACCCACACTCCTGTTCGGCTCCGAATCATGGGTCCTCTACCGGCACCACCTACGGCTCCTAGAACGCTTCCACCAGCGTTGTCTCCGCTCCATCCTCAACATCCATTGGAGCGCTCACACCCCTAACGTCGAGGTACTCGAGATGGCAGAGGTCGACAGCATCGAGTCCACGCTGCTGAAGATCCAGCTGCGCTGGATGGGTCACGTCTCCAGAATGGAGGACCATCGCCTTCCCAAGATCGTATTATATGGCGAGCTCTCCACTGGCCACCGTGACAGAGGTGCACCAAAGAAAAGGTACAAGGACTGCCTAAAGAAATCTCTTGGTGCCTGCCACATTGACCACCGCCAGTGGGCTGATAACGCCTCAAACCGTGCATCTTGGCGCCTCACAGTTTGGCGGGCAGCAGCCTCCTTTGAAGAAGACCGCAGAGCCCACCTCACTGACAAAAGGCAAAGGAGGAAAAACCCAACACCCAACCCCAACCAACCAATTTTCCCTTGCAACCGCTGCAATCGTGTCTGCCTGTCCCGCATCGGACTGGTCAGCCACAAACGAGCCTGCAGCTGACGTGGACTTTTTACCCCCTCCATAAATCTTCGTCCGCGAAGCCAAGCCAAAGAAGATTGACTTGGATCCCAAGATCTCTCTGCCCATCAAGATTCTTTAGTGCATTTTTTTAAAACTCTGTAATTTAATCCATATCAACCATAGGTATCACTTCACTCTTATCAACATTTACTTTATAACCTGACACTAAACCATATTCTGCTGATCTTACATTTAATTTGCACAATGATCTTTCTAGTTTTGTTAAATAGACTAGAAGATCATCTGCAAATAAACTAATTTTATGTTCTCTCTTGTCTATCTCAAAACCTTTAATCTCAGTGTCTCTTCTAATTATTTCCGCCAAAGGTTCTATGGCCAAAGCAAATAAAAATACTATTAAGGGGCATCCTCACCTTGATGATCTCTCTAGTAAAAAAGCCTTTGATGTTTGCCTATTTGTGACCAAATGAACTTAACACCTTAACTAAAAAGTCCCATTCTAGTCTGTCAAATGCTTTTTCTGCATCTAACGCAACTGCTACTGCTGGTTTCTTTTCTTTTTGTGCTACACTTAATAAATTTAACTATATTATCTACAGATCTATTTTTAATAAAACCTGTTTGATCCATATTTATTCATTTTGGTAAATATTTAGTTAATGTATTAGCTAATAATTTAGATACAATTTTATAATCTGTATTTAATAATGATATAGGTCTGTAAGAGGAAGGTTGTAAAGGATCTTTCCCTTTTTTTGGAATAACTGTTATTAATGCTGTTTTAAAAGATTCTGGAAGATCATGTGATTCTCTCATTTGATCTAATACTTTCAATAATACAGGAGTCCACAATTCCTTAAATTCTTTATAAAACTCCAGAGGAAAACCATCTTCCCCTTTGGCTCTCTTATTCTCTCATGACATCAGAGTCTCATACACCTCTGTCACAGAAAAAGGATTAGATAACTTTAATTTATTTTCTTCCATATTTAACATAGGTAATTTAACTTGTGATAAATATTTCTCTTTTTTCATCTTTCAGAGATTCTGATTGATATAATTTTTTTGTAAACATTTCTAAAATTATCATTTTTTTCTTGCATCTTATAGGTGATTTGGCCAGTTTTCTTTTTTGTTGCAACTATTGTTCTTGATACTTGTTCAACTTTTAATTGCTGTCCTAGTATTCTGTGAGCTCTTTCACCTAGTTCATAATATTTCTGTCGAGTTCTCATTATATCTCTTCCTACTCTATATGTTTGTATTGTATTAAATTTTATTTTTTTAATTTCAATAATCTTTTTTTCTCTTCATTTGTTTGGATATGTAATTCCTTCCCTAAATTTAATATTTCCTTTTCCAATTGGTCTACCTCTTTCATATATTCTTTATCTTTGATGTATAACTTATTATTTGACCTCTTAAATATGCCTTCATGTAATCCCATATAGTAATATAAATTCATTACTGATTTTTTTCTAGAAAATTTTTTAAAAGAAAAAGCAGCATGGGTTCATATTGAAATGAATGAAATAGGAGAATTCAACCCAGATTATTTTTTGTATAAACAGAATAATGAGTTATTGAAAAAGAAAACAGAAGTACCAATATTAAAGCATTTGCTTAAGGTATGGAATGAAATTCATATAGAAAGAGAAATTACAAATTATCAAATACCAAAGATGTTGTTAAAACAAAATCAGCTTATTCCTTTTACTTTATGTGATCCTTTTTTTATATTTGGTACAGTAAAGGTTACAGAGAATGAAAGATTGTTTTTTAAGTTCCTTTTTTATGACTTTTGAGCAAATGAAAGAAAAATATGAAATATCAATTAATACAATTTTTTCATACTATCAACTGAAAATATATTTAAAAGGGAAATTAGATACGAATTTAAGACTACTGGAAGAGAGTCAATTTGAATATTTAATTTCAGATACATTTATTGAGAAATATATTACAAATATGTATATAAAATTACAAGATACTATGGGGAAAAACTATGTAAATCAAAACAAAGATGGGAAAATGATCTAAATACACAAATTCAAGAAGAAGTTTGGTCAAGGTTGTGGCAAGAGAGTGTAACAAATACAATTAATGTTAGATATCAAATGGTACAGTATAATTTTCTACATTAATTATATTATACTCCATGTAAATTAAAAGGATTAAACTCCAATTATTCTGAGAAATATTTTAGATGTATACTCACTTTGGTCCTGTGTTAACGTGGGAAAATTTTGGAAAGATTTGAGTACATTATTAAGACAAATTATGAAGATAAAAATACAAAAGGGATCGAGAATATTTTTACTTGGTGATATATATGAAGAAGATGCAAAATTGAAGTTGGATAAATATCAAGCAAAATTTCTTAATATAGCAATAGTAGTAGCAAAAAAATGTGCAGTAGTGATGTGGAAAGCAGAACATTTTATAATGATGGACAGATGGAACACGGAAATACTAAAATGTATACCATTAGAAAAAAAAACTTATAATTTAAGGAATCAGATTGGGAATTTTTATAAGATTTGGGAACCATATATGGAATTTGTTCATGAAAACCCAGCCACATCTCCAACTCCTCTCAATCAATAATCAGGAAATACAATAGTTACATCAAGAGAATATGATTAATGATTAATATATAGTTTCGGTGTTTTCTTTTTTTCCTCCTTGGGAGGAGGGGGAAGGGGGGTTTTGGGGGAAAATATAACATTTTTTGTATAATCTTGAATTGAATAATATTGTATTATCAATATATAATTGAATAATTGTTTGGTATTGATACGTGATAAATAAAATTTTCAAAAAAAAATCTTTAATACCGTACCATTTACTGAATATGCCCTACTTGATTTCCCAAAGTGTACTTATTGGGATTAAATTCTATCTGCAAATGCCACACTCAACTTTCTAACTGATCTGTACCCTGCTATAGCCTCAGATAACCTTTCTCCCTACCCACAACATCACAAATGTTAGCTGCAAACTGACTAATCATACTTGGATAACATCCAAGTCATTAATATGCACCACAAGGGTTAAAGGGTGCAGCAGGTCCCTGTAGTACATCACAAGCCACAGGCTTTCAATAACAAAGCATCCTTCCACCACTATTCGCTCTCTCCAATCATCAGGCCAGTTTTTGGATCCAATTTGATAGCTCACTTTGTACCCATTTTACAAGGTCTCTTCAGGACTAACCTACCATGTGGGGCCTTGTCAAATGCCTTACTAAAGCCCTTTAGACAACATCTACTGGCTGCTTTCATCAATCTCCTTCATTATCTCCTCAAAAATCTAAATTGCATTTGTGAGGTAGATCTCTGCCATGCAGATTCTCCCTAATCAGTCCCCAGCTTTCCAAATGTAAAATAAATTCCCAACCCTCAGATTTTCCCCAGTGATTTCCCTACCACCGATATAAGGCTCACAACACATAGTTAGCTGATTTATCCCTATTGCCTTTCTTAAATAAAGGGTTATTAGCAATCCTCCTACCATCTGTTGCCTTGTCAGTGGCTAAAGAAGATGCAAATATTTCCATCGAGGTCCCAGCAATCTCATCCCTTTTTTTCCCGATTGCATCTTGCAATAGATCTCACTGAACACTGGGTATTTATCCACACATACATTCCAAGGCATGTAACACCTCCACTTTCTTAATACCAATGTGCACCAGACTACTTAAATATGCCCCCTTGAACTCACTATCCTCCACATCCCACACAGAAGAATAAAGGGAAACTGATGAGCTTTTGTCAATTGTAGTAGTTCAAACACTAGCATCACTAACCATGCACAACATCCTGCAGGATCTTCATTTCTGATTTCCATCTTCTGCAAACTAATTGCTTGCTGGAACCTTGTGGTGGAATATGGTGCAGTGAACTGGAATTCACTGTCTATGTATAGATTAGATGGCTGGCCCCCTCCTCTTGGCTCTGCCCCCGCTGGTCCCAATATAAACCATGTTTTCCTGCCTTAACTCCAATTTACTTGAAGACTATTGTAGATACAGGCTGTTAATTGTAAGCTAATAAAAGCGTGTTTGTGCTCCACACAAGTCTCCGAGTACCATCGATCACTTTACATGTGGTGAGGCATGACCTCACTGGGCTGGGCAGGCTGGCCCACCTTCTGTCCCTGTAACTTCTCCCTGTAAGATCCCTAATAAAGGCTGAGATCCCTCGTCTCCTCTCTCATACCTGCCTTGGACATGAGCCAGCAGCATGTAGAGGCATATCTGGGTCTTCTGATTAATAAAGCCTTTGACTACTTCCTTCGTGTCTGTGAGTGGTCATTTTCATGCCACAAACCTTATCAATTTAATAACCCTTAACTTCTGCAAAACCTGAAAACCTGCCTATTTTTAACTTTATCAAAAATATTTAACAATGAACAGTTTTTCCACTTGTATAAATGAGTACGATTCTACATTCACATTATCCACAAATCTGCATAAACAAAATATAAAATGTGAAAAAATTAAATGGCTGAACTGCTCTAATGTCCAATGATTGTGACATCTTGCATTCTTGGTAACGTCTGTGAACAACCTTTGTGCATCTATTCCCACTATGGTTCAGTGAAGATCCATATTGCGTCCAGGCAACTATTTGTAATTACATCTACTGTCCCCCCTCCAAGCTACTATTCAGAGAGGTGGAGCAGTCTCACCACTGTACTGATTTGGATCCTGATCTCTGGTCCTATCTGTATGGAATTTGCACATTCTCCCTGTAACATCATGGGACTTTTACATTTTTTAAAATTTAGACATACAGTATGGTGGCCAGGCCATTTTGGCCCATGAGTCCTTGCTGCCAAACTTACACCAAATTAAGCTACACCCTGTTACGTTTTTGAACGGTGGGTGGAAACCGGAGCCCCCGGAGAAAACCCACACAGGCATGGGAAGAACATACAAACTGCTTACAGACAGTGTGGGACTTGAACCCTGGTCCCGATCGCAGGCACTGTAAAAGCACTGCACTAACCGCTACACCAACTGTGATGCCCCGCTATGCCAATTGTGCCATCCTTTTGCTCCAATTGCTCCTGTTTTATGGGACAGAACAGCATGGGAACAAGCCCTTGAGCTCATCATGTCCGCACTGAGTATGATGCTGGTCTGAACTCAACCCGTCAGCTTGTAAGTGGTCCGTATCCCTCAGTTCCCCGCCTGTTCATGTGTCCGTCTAAATGGCCCTTTCCACCTACTTCTATAATTTCCCCAGCATTCCAGCCACTTATCACTGAGTAAAAATGTCGTCCTCACAAATCTCCTTTAAAGCTTTTTTCCTCTCACCTGAAATCTGTATCGAACATCTGACATTTTCACCATGGGAAAAAGACTCTACCTGCCCTATCTCTGCCCCACATAATTTTGAAACAACCTTTCATCCTACATTGTGAAGGATGAGCTGGGTTTTTGGCTGAATGTCAGTGAGGAGTAGGAGAATATATGAGAGAGTACATTAGGGGGAAATAACTGGGGAAATGGGATTGAGCTGGCAGAGAGCCTGGTGTCATAAGAAAATAATTTTTGTTATTGATTTTTCAGAATGCAAACATTGCTGAGAAGACCAGTATACCCTTTATATTACCTTTCCCCATTTGCTTGGGTGGAGACAGTGATGAGTTGCTTCCTTGAGTTGCTGCAGTCTTTCTGCTGAAGGCGCTCCCACAGCACTATGGGGTAGACATTTCCAGGATTTAGATTTAGCCTCACTGAAGGAACGCTGATATTCAGGGTGATCGTGGATACAGAGAGCACTGTACTGGTCCCCTGTGGTGGTAGAGGTCCTGTTGAGCAAAATACCTGCTGTCCATTTTGTAAATGGCACACACTGTGAGCCAGTGGTGGAGATAATGAATGCAGGTTGGTGAGAGGTGGGTGGGGGAAGCAAGACTGGATTAGGGAGTCACACGATGAGTGGTTCTTCTTGCAGCATGCAGATTTGGGGGGTGGGGGGGGGGGAAGATGTGGCAGGTGGTGGGATCACATTGGAGCTGGTGAACATTGCAAAGGATAATGCATTGAATGCAAAGGCAGCTGGGGTGGAAGGTAGGTACCAAGGGTACCATCTTAATCCCAGGGAAGAGGGAGGTGAGAGCAGGCATATGGAAATAGAGAAGAATGTGGCTGAGAGCATCCATTATGGGAGAGTGGATGTCACGGTTCAGGAAGGAATTGTGGTACTGGAGCAGGAGGCCTCAATATTGTCATTAATTCAACTGAGATTATTTTTAAAAACTGAAAGAATGATGTCCTTCCAAGAGGCTTGTAAAGGGTGACAAAAGCAGGTGAATCTACAAATAAACAGTGATTTTACTAAATGTCAACTTGATGTTTTTTTTTCAGTTCCTCATTATGAATTTAACTTTAAATTACTAGCTGCCACAGTGGGAATTGAATTCAGGTATCTGGACTGTTGGTGGGGATTTAACCTATGATTCACTGCTGCAGCTGTCTACTGTATGTAGGTAATACCCAATGAGGGAGACAGCAGGTCTGAACCATTATTACTATGAAGACTTGACTCCTATAGGGAACAATGCAAACCTGGCCCCAAGTATCCATTAAGTTCTCTTTTAGTTGGCACAATGGTTCTCAACCTTTTTCTTTCAACTAACATACCACTTTAAGTATTCCCTATGCCATAGATGCTCTGTGATTAGTAAGGGATTGATTAAGGTGGGATGTGGGTGGAAAGACAAAATTTGAAAACCACTGTTTTAATTGCACCTCATTGACTCGTTATGCACCGGGTTTCATAACTCCAAAGGAAATGGGCCAATGACAATTTTACTCAAGCAAAATATTTCAGTAACAATTGAGTCTAGAGCAGTGATTCTCAACCTTCTCTTCCCACTCAATCCCTTACTAATCACAGAGCACCGATGGCACAGGGAAGTGAGTGGAAAGGAAAAGGTTGAGACCCACTGAGAAGCAGTTTACAGGTGTAGCTGCACTAATATCCGAGCTTTATCCCCACAGTGCTGTGATTTTTATCAGCCTTGAAAATGTTGCAGTGTCATTACCACTATAATAAAATGCTACCTCTTCTGACACACTGTGGATGTTATAGGTAGCGCATACCCAAATAGCATGAAACAGGGTGATAGTGCAAGTTGTGAACAGAGGGAAACAACAGTTTCTGTTCAATAGTTGAATGGCTTCAGATTCATTTCACAGTTGGAGGAGAAAACATGCAGCCAGTGTAACCTGGAGGTAACTTGGGCGGCACAGTGGCGTCGTGGTTAGTGCAATGCTTCAAAGCGTCCAGGATCGGGACCAGACTGGGGTTCGAATCCTACACTGTTTGTAAGGACATTCTCACTGTGTCTGTGTGGATTTTTCCCTAGGGGCTCCAGTTTCCTCCCATCATTTGAAATGTACTGGGGGGGGGGGGGGTGGTGGTAGGCTAATTTGGTGTAAATTGGATGGGCATGGACTGGTGGGCCGAAATGGCCTGTTACTGTGCAGTATGTCTAAATGAACTGCCTGGCTTTGGGACACTTAAAGGCTGCGGATGGCCCACCTCTCTTTACACCCATTCCATTTACTTTTCTATTCAAGCCCATTCCTCACCACCAATTCTTACTCTGCTCTCCACTGATTTTATTCATTTACCTGAGGATTTTTGTTTCCTCTTCAACTTCCCTTTCATTTCTTTGCTCAATCCCCCACCGACCATTTTACATTGGCATGTTCATTACTGACTTCCCCAGACTCTTCTGTCACACCAGCCACACCTATACTATTTGTGGTGAGGCTTAACTCAATGCTCACAGTCTTTACCCTGGGGGCGACACTTCCAGAAGTAGAGGCTATAGGCTTCAAGTGAAAGGGGCAAGGTTTAAGAGGGACCTCTGTGGCAATACTTGCACTCAGATGGAAATAAGTATCTGGGACAAGTGGCCAGAGAAAGCTATAAAAGTGGGTCCAATTCCGATGATTTATGGATAGGTAGGGTTGGGAAGGATATGGACCAAATACATGCGAGCCGGACAAGCTCGGGATGCTAATGTGGTTAGCATGGTGAGTTGGGCTGAGGTGTTGATCCGCATTATCTGACCCGATGACTTTATGACACCCATCAAGTTAACATGTGCCAATATATCATCACTTCCTCATGCAGTACTCCCATCTCTTTCATTCTCAAGGGAATAGATTCACCACAGTGGCTATGCAATCGCGCTGGTATTTTAGACTCCTGGGCAAATGGTTTGGAGAGATTCCTTGCTCAGTCATTTTGCCAGGGAATCAATTCTACTTTAGCTGGTGGGGAATTTAAAGTCAAACAATTAATTCAGTTCAAAATAAGCAATGTCAGTAATGAAATGTAAAATGATGATTAATGTTCACCTGCTTCAATTTTCTTTCTATCATCCTCACCCAGTCTTACCTTCACAAACTTCTTTAAATGCCCAGACAACCCCAAGCTTTTGTGAATGGTCATGACAAGGTACAATTGAAATTAAACCTCATGTATGATCAGGCATAAGGCAGGCATCAAGTGGTGCTGGAAGATCATCAACTGGGTGAAAGATGTGAGCTGGTTTGCCTGAAACTTGTTAGTCTTCCAGCACCGTTTTATGTCCATAAGGGAAACTTGCTGACTGGCACATTTCAGGGTGCAGGAATACAAGCTGACTCTGTGGGGAAGGACTGGAGGCCAAGTTCCTGCTGCCACTGGGCACACTGGGCTCTGTGCTGTGACCTCATAAACATTTGATGGGTGTATATCTGTTGATTGCTCCCTCGTTAACTGAAGTGTACATTTACCCCTTGCGTATTGTGTATGCACGTACAGGTTCGTTTAGCATTTTGACCTTGCTTCCCCATTTGCATCCCCAAAATAAATGTGTGCTTTGCACCTCAACTTTGGTCTGATTCTTAACCTGTGGGATACATGCAAACCCTCACAACACCTTACTAATCAGAAACGTATCAATTTCCTATTTAAATTCTCCCAAGGATCTGGCCTCCACTGTTGTATGCAGCAGTGAATTCCACAGATCCATGACCCTCTGACTAAAGAAGTTCTTCCTCCTCTCTGTTTTAAATGGATAACTTCTAATTTTAAGACGGTGACCCCTTGTCCTTGATTCACTCACCAAGGGAAACATCTACATCCACTCTGTCAAAACCATTCAAAATGTCTCTAGGAGATCCCCTCTCATTCTTCTATACCAAAATGAATACAATCCAAGAGCTCCCAAACCTTCCTCATATGTTAGCCCTCGCATTCCAGAGATCATTCTAGTAAATTTCCTCTGCACCCTCTCCAACAACATCGCATCCTTTCTAAGGTAGGTGGGTCAAAATTGCACACAGTTTTCCAAGTGGGGTCTCACCAGTTCCCCATAGAGCCTCATCAACACCTCTTTACTCATACACTATTCCTCTTGAAAAGAATACTAACATAGCATTCGCTTTCTTCACTACCAATTTTACCTGGTCATTAACTTTTAGGTTTCCTTTGCACCTCTGAGGTTTGAATTTTCTCCCCATCCAAATAGCACGCTGCCTGTTTATTTCCACTGCAAAAATGTAGAACCGAACACTTCTCAACGTTGTATCTCACCTGGCATATTTTTGCCCAGTCTCCTAATCTGTCCATATCCCTCTGCAATTATACAGTTTCTTCAACACTTCCTACTCCGCCACCTATCTTGGTGTCATCTGCAAATTTGGCCACAAAACCATTCATTCCATAATCCAAATCATTAATATAAATTGTAAACAGCAGCGGCCCCAAGACCGACAGGCAGTCAACCTGAATGGGATCCCTTAATTTCAACCCTTTGCTTCCTGCCTATCAGCCAGTTTTCTATCCAGACTAATATTGTACCTGTAATTCCATGGGCCCTCATCTTATTAAGCAGCCTAACATGCGGCACCTTATCAAAAGCCTTTTGAAAATCTAAATATACAACATCCATGGCCTCTCTTTTATCTATCCTACTTGAGATTTCTTTAAAAAACTCTAATAGGTTGGTCAGGCAGGATCTACCCTTTAAAAAACTATGCTGACTTGGACCTATCCTGTCATGCATCTCCAGGTATTTCATAACCTCATCCTTGAGGATCGACTCTAATATTTTCATTTTTTAAATATTTGCATTTTTTATGTCTCCTAATTTCTTAAACAGCGAAACAACATTTGCAACCTTCCAATCCTCTGGAATCATTCCAGAGTCCATTGATTTCTGGAAGATCATTGACAATGGGTCCAGAATCTCCAAAGCCACCTCTTTCAGAACCCACGTGTGCCCCTCATCTGGCCCAGGAGATTTATCAATCCTTAATCCATTTAGTTTGCCTAGCACAATTTCTCTAGTAATCTTAACTGTATCTAACTCTACTCCCTGAAGCCTCTGTCTGTCAGGGATATTACTAACATCTTCCACAGTGAAAACTGTTGTGAAATATTGATTTAGTTCTTCTGCCATTTCTTTATAACCGATTATAATTTCCACAGCATTGTTATCTATCGGTCCTATGTCAACACGTGTCTCTCTTTTACTCTTTATATATTTAAAAAAACTCTCAGTTTTTTTTTATATTGTTTGCCAATCTCCTTTCATAATTCATCTCATAGCTTTGAAAAACTCTTTTGTTGCTTCAGTAGTATGTTTGGGATCATTGTCTTGCTGTAGGGTGAAGTTCCTTCCAATGAGTTTGGAGCCATTTGCTCAAACTTGAGCAGATGCTTCTCTACACCTTGGAATTCAATCTACTCCCGCCATCAGGAGTTACACCATCGATGAAGCTAAATGGACCAGTACCTGTGGTAGCCAGACATGCCCAGGTCATAACACCTCCACCACCATGTTTCACAGATGAGCTGGTATACTTTGGATCTTGGACAGTTCCTTTACGTTTCCATACTTGGCTCTTGCCATCACTCTGATGCAGGTTAAACTTGGTCTCATCTGTCCAGAAGACCTTTGACCAGAATTCTACAGGCTCTTTTAAATAAATCTTGGTAAACTGTAATCTGGCCATCCTGTTTCTGTGGCTAACTAGTGGTTTGCAACTTGCAGTATCACCTCAGTTTTTCTGTTCATGAAATCTTCTACAGACAACAGTAATTGACACATCCACATCTGCCTCCTGAAAAGTGTTTCTGATCTGTTGGACAGGCTTTTAGGGATTTTTCTTCATTATGATGAGAATTCTTCTGTAATCAACAGTGAAGGTCTTCCTTGGCCTTCCGATCCCTTAGTGATAACTGAGCTCACCAGTGCACACTTTCTTCTTGCAATTTTGGTAGTTCAATTTTAGCTAGAAACTCATCTATTTTGTCTTCTTTCCCTTCATTCTCAGTTCGATATAATTGCTCGTAGAATTCCTTGAAGTTTTCATTGATCTCCATTGGGTTATAGTAATTTGTTTGTCTTTTTTCCTTGATGCCAATACAGTTCTTTTAGTTTGTTCTGTTTTAAGCTACCAAGCTAGTATTTTGTGCGTTTTTTCTCCTAGCTCATAATACTCCTGTTTTGTCTTCATTATGTTCTTCTCCACCTTGTATGTTTGTAGTGTTTCATAATTTATTTTTTTGTCTGCCAATTCTCTTCTTTTTGTTGCTAATTCTTTTTCTGCACTTGCTATTTCCCTTTCCAGCTGTTCTATTTCCCGATTGTAGTCCTTCTTCATCTTAGTTACGTAACTCATTATCTGCCCTCTGATGAACGCTTTCATTGCATCCCATAGTATAAATTTATCTTTTACTGATTTTGTATTTATTTCAAAGTACATTTTAATTTGTCACTCAATGAATTCTCTAAAATCCTGTTTTTTAAGTCACATGGAGTTTAATCTCCATCTATACGTTCTCGGTGGGATGTCCTCCAGTTCTATTGCTAATAACAGGGGTGATGATCCGATAACAATCTAGCTTTATATTCTATTTTTCTAACTCTCCTTTGGATGTGGGCTCTGACAACAGGAACAGGTCTATCCTTGAGTATGTTTTATGTCTACCAAAATAATGAGTATTCCTTCTCCTTTGGGTGTTGTCTCCTCCATAAATCAAAAAGTTGTATTTCCTGCATCGATTTATCCATAAATTTGGTTACTTTGTTCTTTCTGCTAGTCTTTTTTCCAGTTTTATCCATTTTGAGTCCAAATTAAGGTTAAAGTCCCCTCCTATTAGTATATTCCCCTGCATATCTGCAATCTTCAAAAAGATATCTTGCATAAATTTTTGATCCTCTTCATTAGGTGCATATACATTGAGCAAATTCCAAAATTCTGAGTATATCTGACATTTTATCATTACATACCTCCCTGCTGGATCTATTATTTCCTCCTCTATTTTGAATGGTACATTTGTATTGATTAATGTAGCTACTCCTCTGGCTTTTGAATTATATGATGGTGCCATTACGTGCCCTACTGAGTCTTTCCTTAATTTCTTGTGTTCCACTTCAGTTAGATGTGTTTCCTGCACAAATGCTATATCAATTTTTTCTTTCTTCAGTCAATTTAACAGCCTCTTCCTTTTGATTTGGTTATGTATTCCGTTAAAGTCAAAAAGTTCAACATGGTCATTTCATACTTTGTTTACCTCTCATTTCCGTTTCCTCATCACCACCTTCCCTCCTTATCCATTTCTGTTTTCTTTTTTTGAACAAACTGTAAGACAACACTTCTAAAACATAAAATATTTCCATTATTCCCACATCTAAAATTCCCTTAACCCCAAATGTCCCCCCCTCTCTGAGTTGCTCCTTGTCGCTTGCCGGGCAACCACATCTCCCCTCTCCATTTGGATTGCAAACCCGCTCGCAAGCGTCCACTGATTTCGCAGTGACTGTTATTTTCTCCCACCCAACCTCCTCCAGAAAAGACTTTTATCTTCACATATAACAAAGCTCACCCTCTTAATTCCCCCTTACTTCCTTTCTTCCCTTTTCTTCCCCTCCTTAGTTCTTACTTATACATTATTTTTCTTCTTTATATGAAGTTTGTTGTCATTCTTCTTCTTGTTACATCTCTTCATCTCTCTTTCTGTTTTGCAGGCGTTCTGCAAATTCTCGTGGTTTCTCTGGGTTATTCTGGGTAATTTGTTTACATTTTGGTAGAAATTACAGCACTTTTTATACATAGATCCTCCATTTCAGGGGACCATCATATTTGGGACATTTTGATCCAAGAACAGTCTGCTTTGCTGCCCCGGGATAACTATTTTAAGCACCGCTGGATATCTTAACATAAATTTATAGCCTTTCTTCCATAGAATCGATTTTACTGCATTAAACTCCTTCCTCTTCTTCAGGAGCTCAAAACTTATGTCTGGGTAGAAATTTTGCTTTTTGACCTTTGTATTCCGTGGCTTTTTGTCTTCTCTCATTTTTTTCATTGCCTTCTCCAATATATTTTCTCTTGTCGTATATCTCAGGAATTTTACTAAAATGGATCTTGGTTTTTGTTGTGGCTGTGGTTTCGGGGCCAATGTTCTGTGTGCCCTTTCTATTTCCATTCCTTCCTGTATTTCTGGCATTCCCAGGACCTTGGGGATCCATTCTTTTATAAATTCTTTCATATTTTTGCCTTCTTCATCTTCCTTAAGGCCCACTATCTTTATATTGTTTCTCCTATTATAGTTTTCCATTATATCCATCTTCTGAGCTAACAACTCCTGTGCTTCTTTAACTTTTTTATCAGTTTCTTCCAATTTTCTTTTCAAGTCATTCACTTCCATTTCTACGGCTGTTTCTCGTTCTTCCACCTTGTCTACTCTTTTCCCTATTTCTGTTATGACCAGCTCTAATCTACTCACTTTTTCTTCTGTACTTTTCATTCTTCTTTTTATTTCACTAAATTCTCGTGTCAGCCATTCTTTTAATGCTTCCATATATTCTTGAAAATTTTTTTAATCTATGTACTGACCATTCCCTTTATCTTCTATTCCTCTGTGCAAAGCTTGATGTTCTCCTTCTCCTTCTTCTGTGTCTGCTCTAGGGTTTGTGTCTTCTACTTCTCTTCCTTGTATCTGTGTCTCTTCTGACTTTCTTGTTGGGCTGTTTGTCTCAGTTTGTTGGGTATTTTTTTTATGGTGTCTTGATGTTGGTCCTATTCTTCTGAGCTGGTTATCTGTTGTGTCTCTGGTTTCCTTTTTACATTCTCATCCCTTCCGTTCCCGTTATTTTCCGTATCTTCCCCCTGAGAGCCCTGCTGTTGAGTCTTTCTCAGCTGTTCGTGCTGTGGAGTTCCACTCCACAGCTGGTACCCCCTCCTGTCAGTGTTGTCTTTGTCGTGCGCATCGCGCCTGCATGATTCCTCGTGCATGCGCGGTTGCGCACCTCTGTTTGGCTCCGTGAGCCATCTTTGCAGTCCTGCGTTCGGTGGGTCGCGACCCTGTGGGGTTTTCACTGACCTCAGGGAGTGGGCTCCTCTTTCCATGGCCGTTCCCTGTTTCTTTGTACAGGTAAGGCCTTCACCTTTCTCTTCTGGCATCTTTCCTTCTTCTTCTCTTCCCATTGTTTTTGGCTTTTCTTTCTTTGGTGCCATTTCCTCCACACCTTTATTTTTTATTTGTTGTGATTTGCTTTTTCTTCACTTTTTTCCTTCTTTTCTGGAGAGGGCTGGTATTCTCCTACCAGTCACTACTCCATCACGTGACTCCTCCCCCATTTTCTTCTTCATGTTTCAAACAGTTGATTTTGGTAATCCTAAGATTTGGACGGTATTTCTTGTTCTTGTTCTCAGCCTTCTTTGACTTTCATTGGCACAAATGCACTGTTAGCACAATGTTACCACGCCAGTGATGAGGACCGGTGTTTGAATCTCACGCTGTCTATAAGAAGTTTGTATGTTCTTTCTGTGTCCACATGGGTTTCCCCTCGGGGCTCTGGGTTCCTCCCACCCTTCAAAATGTACCAAGGATTGTAAGTCAATTGGATGTAATTGGGCGGCATGGGCTTGTAAGTCGAAAGGGCCTGTTACTATATGTCTGGAAAAAAAACAACCTCGTTGAAAAACTGCAGACTCCAAAGATGATCAAAAGCTTCGAAGCAAACCCAACTCTCTTATACCTGCATCAATGAAGCAATAAAACATGCCTGAGTACTCACAAATATCTGTGAAGCAAAATGTCCCAAATATGATGGTCCCCTGAAATGGAGGATCTATGTATAAAAAGTGCTGTAATTTCTTCCAAAATGTATACAAATTACCCAGAATAAAATCTGGAATGTGCAGTTTAATCACAACTGAATTGTTTGATTACAAATTTAAAACTGTGGAGCACAGGGAGAAAGAAAGGAGAAAAAAAATGTCTTAGTCCCAAACATTAAGGAGAAGGCACTGTAAATAATAACCTGATCTTTTATTTTTTTCCTTTCAAAGTGGATCACCTTGCATGGATCAACCTTGCATCTATCGAAACCTTTTTTATAAATCTTTTCATTCTGCAGGTAATCTGCTGCAGTCATCTCTCAAACATCAATACAAGATTGCAGGGAGGAGAATAGGTACATGGTACAACCAGCTTCAGAGGAAATGGATCCACATACACGTTCTTTTATTGGTCAGATGGGCAACACCATCTGAAAGACGTGGGGTTTCAGAGGATTTCCGAAAAGGAACAACTAATCAAATCATGCAGAATAAGTGAGGGGGTTTGATGTGTTTAAAATTAAGGGACTTCTTATTTGATCCAATAAGTGGCTGGGGACTATCATTTAATGCTAGTTTGGAATTTCCAATTAATGAAAGAAAACATTTAATGAAATGGTCTCTATGTTTTTTGAAGACATACCAAAGGTGTGCATGTGGCCTTGGTTCAGGGGTACAACTCTCACCCAAGTCACAGGTTCGGGGGTTTAACACCAAGTCCGTCATTGATACTGCCAGGTAGCTGGGATGATTTCAGATATTATGGTGAAGTTCCATCTGTTCCTTCATGGACAGGACAGGAATGATTAAAAAAAACTCTGCACCATTCCAAATAAAGAGGTGCAGTAAAATTCTGATAATTTAACATATTTAGAACTTTGGTGATGTTGGATTGTCTGATTTCCTGAATTATTTAGAGTATATTGTTCCCCATAATAAGGTCCCATAGAATTTTTATTTTTTATGTTTTACAGTATTATAATAAATTTTCTAGTGAACCCAGTAGGTTTAAAAGGAGTGTAGACCACCGCTAGTGGGCTGATATCGCCTCAAACCGTGCATCTTGGCGCCTCACAGTTCGGTGGGCAGCAACCTCCTTTGAAGAAGACCGCAGAGCCCACCTCACTGACAAAAGACAAAGGAGGAAAAACCCAACATCCAACCCCAACCAACTAATTTTCCCCTGCAACCGTGTCTGCCTGTCCCGCATCGGACTTGTCAGCCACAAACGAGCCCGCAGCTGATGTGGACATTACCCCTCCATAAATCTTCGTCCGCGAAGCCAAGCCAAAGAAAGAAAAACTGGGAGCAGGGAGTAAAGTAAAGACTTTACAGGAACTGGGAATCTGGCAAGATTGCCGGATACAGGCTCTGCTGGGTTTAAGAAGAAGTTAGAGAACGGCCGTGAGTATAAAGCAGTGGTTTTCAACTTTTTTCTTTCCACATCACTCTCAGTGATCCCGTACTAATCACAGACCACCGATGGCATAGGGATTACTTCTGGTGGTATCTGAGTGGAAAAAAAAGTTTGAAAACCACTGCACTTGACCCTCAAGCATTCCCCAAATTCAAAGGTCAGGGTTTGGTCATGCATTCATTTTCCCTCAGGAATCTATCCTCTTCACCTCTCCCTTAAACTGGAGCCTTGAGTGAACATGAACTTGATATTACTCAGGACTAATTCTAGACATGCTTCTATTCTGTCGCCAATTTAGACAGACAGGTATACAGCACAGTAACAGGCCCTTTCAGCCTGAGTCCATGTTGCCCAATTACACCTGATTGACCTCCATCCCCAGTACGTTTTTGAACAGTGGGAGGAAATTGGACCCCCCCCCCCACCCCCCGGATAACCCAGACAGACGTGGGAAGAACATACAAACTCCTTGCAGGCAGTATGGGATTTGAACCCCAGGCCCGATCACTGGCGTTGTAACAGCGTTGCACTAACCACTACACTAACCGTGCTGCCCTCTATATAAGAGGGAGCATAATAATTTAGCGTAACATAAACACTGTGATCTTTTGGGGCAGGTTGGCTGAACAATGAAGTCCCAACCTGGAGATATGAGCATAACAATCCAGTACGATATTCACGGTGAATGCTGGGGGAATGTCAGAGGTCATTTACTTTTGGATATGAAAGATGCTGAGTAAATGCAAATCTTTATTTTCCAAACTGCCCAGCAGTCACCATCAGCAGTGGTTGATGCCCACACAGATGAATCAGCATCAGCTTTTTCAATGTGGCTTCAAAGAAATGTAACAGGAAATACACTGCCTCAAACAGAATGCTGGTGTCTCATTCCCACCTTTGGTTTCCTCAAAGTTGCAGTAGCTGTTATATAGTGAATACAAACAAACATCGCACAACAGCTGGACGACCAGCAGCACAGTCTCATGCATTTGACATCATGACCAAAGGTCATGCATTTGGCCCAAACAGATACAAGTTAATGTCAGGACTCATTCTATTCTTGTGATAAATAAGATATATCTTTCAATAACAGTCAAAATACAAACCTAGATTCAGAGATTAGTGCCTTCAGTTACCCAGCAGCAATAGACATTCACCAAGATAAGTAGTTTTTAAAACAAAAGTTGTTTTTAATCAACTTTAAACATGATAACAAAAGTAAACTTTAACATCTCTATACTTAACTAACCCAAATTAACCCCCTTCTAATTCTAAGCGCACGTGTATGTAATTTGTGTGTAAATTTAAGAAAAGTTCTTTGGCTCACAGTTCAATCTCACTTCTCCTTCTTCCAAGTTCTCTGGATGCAGACAATTCTTATACCGTGCACAGAATTTAACATGTATAAAGTTCACCAGGCTTTGGTGCTCAAAAGGTAAATGTTTACCGCTCAGGAAGGTTCTTCTAGGGTTTGCAGAGAGAGATTTGTTGTTCCTGGATTTCCGCAACTGAGGTACCACCATTAGTCACCTCAAGGTCTCACTGATGAAACTTGCCCCATTGGGGTTTTCCAGAAGGTAACGTCTTTCTTTCAGGCTACCACCACAGAGTTCCTTTTGTTCCTCTTATTCCAAGAGAAACATCAGACAATAGCACTTCCAGCCTGCTCTGGAACTTTTCATCAGTTTCAACCAGCTCTTCCTGGCTTGCACTGTTCAGCTGCTTCAGTGTCACACACACTAGCTGGGAGAGCTTGTTAACTTCTCTCTCTCTCTCTCTCTCTCTCTCTCTCTCCAACCGAGACTCCAGAAAACCCATGTGACTCTCTCACTTGCAAAACCCCCACCTTCTTCAGCAAACAACAGGAGTTCTTCTCCTTGGTCAAACTGTTTTCTTAGATAAACAAAACCCAGTAGTGACCTTTCTGTGAGCACACTGTAAGTACGTTTTAACAGCCACTTTGTCTCCTGCAAACAATGGTCTTTCATTTCATGACATCATTTCAATTGGCACCTACTTGTGAAATGTGCATCACATACTCCAGATATTCTGCAATGTTACTGAATATGAATTCTTCAGTCTTTCAAATAAGATCTGGTTTAAAATGTGTGTATGTATGTAAGCTACTAATCTTACCAAAATCCCCTCAATATTTGGCCATTATATTGGCTCTCCACTCAGCTCTGGATCATTGCAAAAAGAGCAACTCATACATACAGTTATTCTTCATTGACTATAGCTCGGCCCTCAATATCTCAGTGCTGGTTAAGAAGCTACAAACTCTACGCCTGGGTACACACTCTGCAACTGGATCTTTGACTTTCTCATCGGAAGACACCAGTCAGTACGAATTGGAAACAATGTCTCCTCCTCACTGATTATCAATACAGGCGCACCCCAAGGATGGGTGCTTAGCCCACTGCTCTACTCATTACACACCCATGACTGTGTGGCCAGACACAATTCCAATGCCATCTACAAGTTTGCTAAAGACACCACAGTTGTCAGCAGAATCACAAACGGCAATGAGGAACCGTACAGGAGGAGAGAGATCAGCTCATTGAGTGGTGACGACCACAACCTTGCATTCAGTGTCAGCAAAACCAAGGAGATGATTGTGGACTTCAGGAGGAAGTCAGGGGAACACGTCCCAGTCCTCATCAAGGGCTCATTAGTAGAGACGGTCAAGAACTTCAAATTCCTGGGTATCACATTTCCAAGGATCTGTCCTGTAGCCTCCATGTTGATGCAATCACAAAGAAGCTCATCTGTGGCTATACTTTGTGAGGAGATTTGGTATGTCACCAAAGACTCTTGTAAACTTCTACAGGTGGACAATCGAGAATATTCTGGCCAGTTGCATCACTGCCTGGTAATGGAGGCATCAACTCTCAGGACAAGAATAAACTCCAGAGGGTTGTTAACTCGGCCTGCGACATCATAGGCACCAGATTTCACTCCATCAAGGACATCTACATGGAGCAGTGTCTTAAAAAAACAGCCTCTATCCTCAAAGACTCCCACCACCAAGACCATGCCCTCTTCACTCTGCTATCATTGGAGAAAAAGGAATAGGAGCCTGAAGACAAGCACTCAATGGCACAAGGACAGCTTCTTCCCCGCTGCCGTCAGATTCCTGAATAGTCACAGACCTTGCCTTCCTTTTCATGCACGATTATTGTTATATATTATTTTAATTTTTATAGTAATGTCATAAGATGGTTGTAATATTAATGTTTGTGCTATGATTCTTCCACAAAAGCATCACATTTCTTGGCTTGTTCATGACAATAAATCCTGATTCTGATTTAGATCACATTAGCAATTATCACATTGAATGGCGGAGCAGGCTTGATGGACCGGGTGGTCTACGCCTGCTCCTATTTCTTATGTTCAAAATACTTGGATGATCCTGGCTCCAAGATTTCCACTCTTTGAATGTAAGAACTATGAATTACAAAGGAAAGCTCTTGAGTCCTGGTGATCTGAGTAGGCATGGCGGGCAGGAACAAATATAATGGAGCAGTCAGGCACTGCCATCTCTGGAACTGTTCAATCATTGGATCTCACTTGGGTTTGATAACTCACTGTTCCTCTCATCACCAATTTCCTGAGGGTGATTATTGGAAGGATAATTATAAACCTAATTATAAAGGGGTAGTATCGGCCTTTATGAATTACTTCCAAATTCTAGTGATCGTTCCCTGGACAGAATAAAAAAAAACTATGGGAACAGGATTTTCAACAGCTATTTTTTGAAACTACATGGAATTCTATTCTGAAGCGAGCATATTCATCCTCTCTTTGTGCTCGACACTCATTATTCTTCTTTCGCTTGGCTTCGCGGATGAAGATTTATGGAGGGGTAAATGTCCACGTCAGCTGCAGGCTCATTTGTGGCTGACAAGTCCGATGCGGGACAGGCAGACACGGTTGCAGTGGTTGCAGGGGAATATTGGTTGGTTGGGGTTGGGTGTTGGGTCATTATTACAGTTTAAGGTTATATACCAGGCCCACTATTCCAAAGTCCAATTGGAATAATTTCTCTTCTAAATGTGATAAATGTATAACTGAAGAGGGTACACTCTATCATATATCCTGATTATGTCCTTCTCTATCTCATCTTTACCTTGCGAGCATGGTATGAATGATAAATAAACGTGATTTGACTTGACTCTTTCCAATTTTTGGGAAGGGGTATTTCATACCTTGTCTTTAGTTCTTAATATTGACTCTAAATCCTTGTTCTCTTTGGAATAAGTGGGCCAACAGGTTTGATATTGACTGCTTCACAATCCCATGTACTTGCCCTCACCTCCCTTATTGATAGAAAGGCCATATTGATGAGATGAAAAGATGCCGTCCCTCACACTCAATCATTTTCTGATATGATGGCATGTCTGACTTTGGAAAAAATTAGATGTTCCAAGACTGATATGAATCTTAACTTTGTTTCGTTATGGGGTTCCTTTCTTAATTTCAAAATTTGTAAGATTAATTATTTTCTGGTTCTTGTTACATTTTTTTATTAGTAGTAGTGGACTGCTTGTGTTGCCAATAGCTTCTGTAGGGTGCGGTTTGATAATTAGATAATTTGTTTAGACGTTTTTTTTCCAACTTCTATTCAATGTTACATAGGTTCCAACAACATTGTTATTACTATAACAGGTTTGTTAATATTTTATTATCATTTACCTATGTAATATTTATTTGATGAAAGCAATAAAATTATTGAAAAAGGTACTCTTGTGTGGAGAAGCAATGGACTAGATCAGTGGTTTTCAACCTTTTTCTTTCCACTCACACACCACCTGAAGCAATCCCTTACTAATCACAGAGCACCTATGGCATAGGGAATACTTCAGGTGGTGTGTGAGTGGAAAGAAAAAGGTTGAAAACCACTGGCATCAAGGGGGTATGGAAACAGGGTCAAAAGGTGGCATGGAAATTGGAATCAGAATCAGGTTTGTTATCATGAACATGTTCCACGAGGTTTGCTGTCTTGCAGCCCCAGTATGATGCATTGCAGATGCAAAATTGCTATAAATTAGTTATGTAAATACAATATTTAGAAATGAATAATTAGTTCAAAAAAAGAGAAAAATGTGAGTGAGTCTCTATCGGTTCATTATCCATTCAGAAATCTGATGGCAGAAGGGAGGAAGTTTTTCTGTAAGAATGAATGTGCATCTTCAGGCTCCTGTACCTCCTTCCTGATGGTAGTAGTGAGTAAAGGGCATGGCCTGGGTGGTGAGGGCTCTCGATGATAAAGGCCATTTTAAGAGACATTGCCTCTTAAAGGTATCCTTAATGGAGTGAAGACTAATTCCTATGATGAGTTTACAATCATCTGTTGCTTTTTCTTGTTCTGTGCATTGGCACCTCCATGCCAGATGGTGATGTAACTGGCCAGAAGGCACTGCTACAGAAATTTGCAAGAGTCTTTGGTGACATACCAAATCTCGTCAAGCTCCTAACGAAATATAGTTGGTGGTGAGCATCTTTCATGATTGCATCTGTGTGATGGCCCCAAGATAGACCTTCAGAGATGCTAACACCCAGGAATTTGAAGTTCTTCACCCACTCCACTGCTGATGCCTTGATTACGACTGGTTTGGGTTCTCCTGGTTTCCCCTTCCTGAAGTCCACAATCAATTCCTTAGTTTTGCTAACATTAAGTGCAAGGTTGTTGTTGAGACATCACTCAGCTAGCTGATATATCACACCCTCTATGCTTCCATATTGCCATCTGTGATTCTGCCGACTACCGTGGTGTCATTGGCAAATTTGTCAAGGATGTAGAGAGAGAAGACCAATTGGCTAAGCATTCATCTGTGAGGTGCCCCTGTGTTCTACTGTGTTAAAAAGGAGTGTGGGGAAATAGGATTCCACTGAATTAAAATTGAGCGTAGTTACAAGGTTCTACTGAGTTAAAGGGAGTGTGAAAAACAGGGTTCTACTGAATTAAAAGGGAATGTGGGAAACATGGTCCTAATGAGTTAAAAGGGAGTGTAGGAAACAGGGATTCATTGAGTTAAAAGGGAGTTGGGTTTCACTGAGTATTTTTTCGGAGGGACGCCTCTTTGAGGCTGGTTCTCTCAGCAGAGAAAAATGTGCACTTACCTTTTTATAGAGAAGTCCTAAAAGGCAGCTGCAGAGTTGCTTTTATGAAGAACAGCACCTCGTTGTGTCTGGAGCTGATGGAAGTGGGGTGATTGGTGCCGAGCACCACCCATCAACGTGATGGCATACATATGCGGTGACGAATGGCCATCTTCATTACCCATAATCCCCCATGCAACTGGAACCACTCTGGAAAATGCAGAGTGGCTCCAATTGTGTGGGGGATTATGGGCACCGAAGATGGCCATTGATCCTTCTTTTGCCCGGCACTGCTCCTCCAGTACGCCAAGGGACTCTGACCTCCAGCACCTAAGCAGTATTATTGCTACAATGACTGGGTCCTGGGTCACGGGCTGACGGCGTCATCACGACGTCATCAGCCTGCCCCTAGCCAGCCGCTTACAGCAGCAGTACATTTATAGACTGAGGCAGAGCGCTCTGCCTGATGAAGGGTTGGATTCAGTTTCTTGGAGCCACATAGAGAATTTATGGAGGTACATTCAGTCATGTGAGGGTGGAGAATATCTGCCTTTATAGTTGCAATATTTTTCTCTATAAAAAAGCCTACCGATTAAAAGGGAGTGTGGGTAACAGGGTTTTGATGAATTAAAAAGTGTGAGAATAGTGTTCTAGGTCCTTTGGGTCATGAAAGACTTGCAGAAATAACGGCTTACTGGCTGAGTTGTACACAGCTCTAAGGAACTGCATGGGCCCAGATCTGCTATAAGTAGATAATGCTATGCTCCTGGCTGGCATGTCAGACATTATGATGAAGGTCATCTCACCACATTTTTAAATGGAAGGGGGAGAAGGTGGATACCAGGAATTGGAGACCCATAGCATTGTTAAATATAAAATACAAATTCCTGTCCAAAACCATTGCCAGTTGAGTCACTTCTGTCCTGGAAAAGATGATCCACCAGATCAAACCTGTACAGTTCCAGGCAGGAAATTCTCTGAATGCCTCATGCTGCTCAGAGATACCTTCGCCTACGTGAAGGTCAAGGGAGATTGACACCTGCCTGGTCAGCTTAGACTAGGAGAAGGCTTTTGACCTGATATTGCACATTCTCTCCAAAATGGCCTTTGGGGAGGCCACTGGTTCTCTGTAGCACTGTCCAAATCAATTGGTAGGAAACAGCTTTCCCAATGAAGTCTGGAGTCAGGCAGCGCTGCCCACTCTCTCCAATCTTATTTGTGTGCTGCCTGGAGCTCTTTGCTAAATTCATTAGGAATGACGAGGGTATAAGAAGAGTGGGGTCATTCAGGACAAGGCCTCCCTGTATATAGCTAACATTGCCATCAACTGTTCCAACACATGTTTGATCCGCTGAGTGATCTGCATCAGCAACCATTTTGAGTCCACATCAGGTGCTAGAATAAACCAGAAGAGTGCAGAAATGCTCTTCAGTAACTGGTCTGATCTGTTCACCATCCCCTTCAGTCAGTTCTAACTACCTGATAGTGTCAGGGATTGGGTTTGGATGGACTGAGGTGTGGAATGAAAATTGTTTGGAGAGAACCACACATGTCCCAGACATTGGGTCTGTGAGTGCGGCGCTCCCTCTCAATGACAGGAAAAACCTAGTCATCAGGTGCAAGGTGCTCTCAGGACTGCTGGGCCTGATACAGGTGTGACCCATCCCCCACGGCCACCAGAGCCGTCTCCCAGTTCATATGGGGATCCAAGATGAAAGGGCCTGAAGGTTCACCACGCTCAAGCCGCCAGACAATGCAGAAGGGACGTACCCTATGTGCTATCACCCTGATAATCACCCTCATGTGTGGCTGCATCAGGCTGTGCATTGAACCAAAGTTCAAAGGCACCAAATGCCACAATGTGCTGAGCTTCTACCTCTCCCAGCTATTGTGAAGCATATATTCTTCGTGGAAAAGTTTTTCCAGATGAACACTTCTGACCACAAGACCATCAGGCAGTGGTCGGTGTGGAATGTCCTGCAGACACTGAAAGACAAGGGCTCGATGGACACATTAGGGTGGTTCCCTGGGCAGACTGTCCAGGCCATCTGTCAGAATGCCTCATCGCCCACACTCATGAATGAGTACCAGGACTTGGCTAGGCTGGCATTGAGAGGAGCCCTCCCAGTCAGATCCTTTCTGTAGAACTGGAACATCACCCACAATGCAGGCTGGCTGAGAGATGATTATGGTGGAGTGGAGTCGGTCGCTTACCTCTTTGCAGAATGTAGATTTGCTGAGAGTGTGGAGAAGGATGCAACGATTCTTGTCATGGTTCATGCCCAGCAGCAGCGATGAGGGGACTCTGATTTATGGACTGTTCCTGGGGATGCACACAGACATTCAGAACTACTGGAAGACCATCAACTCAGTGAAAGACACATTTTGTTCTGCCTTGAACCTATTGGTCTTTCAGTACATGGAGATGTCAGTGAGAGAATGTTGCCAATTGACACATACCAGGCTGCAGAAGTATGTGCTGAGGGGCACACAGGTCCTTCCCCACATGGGTACTGTGGGAAAGGACCACCGTCTAGAGTCCTTCCATTACTGGGTATTGAGGAGCTGAAACCAAGGGGAAGCTCATTAAACAACATAGGGACTGGAAAGAACAAGATACCACTGTAGTGTTAAGTGTGTAAATAGAAACAAGAAAAAGTTACAAAGATGAAAATGTACGGATATGAAACTAAGGTTGGGAAGTGACTTTGAACAGTTGGCATAGACTTGTGGGTCAAAATGGCCTGTTACCGTGCTGTATGTCTAAATTAAAAAATTTAAAATTAAAAATAATTTATTTTCAAAACAAAAGGATTCTATTCCCTTTTTGTAATTTCTCCTTATCTGCCACATTTGTTCCCAAGGTGAGTTCTTTCAGTCCAGATCATCTGAAGAGCCCGCCTTCTTCCACAAATGTAGCTTTTTCCCCCAGAAGCAACAAGCACAGGACTCTTCTTGTCCGTACCTCCCACCTCATCAGCCTCCACATCCAACACATTATTCTACGTAATTTCCGCCACCTACGTGATCTCACCATTGGACACATCTTCCCCTCTCCTCCGCTCTCCTCCCCTCTCTGCCTTCTATACAGACCATTCCCTCTGTGACTCCCTTGACCACATCCCTCCTCACCAATCACCCCACTCCCAGCACCTTCACCTTCAGGAGGTGCAACAGTTGTGCCACCTCCTCCCTCACCACAGTCCAGGGCCCCAAATAAACTTTTCACTTGTGTATGCGTGGGAGTGATCTACTGCAACTGGTGCTCCCTTTGTAACCTTTTCTACATCAGAGAGACTGGACGAAGACTGGGAGATCACTTCGCAGAGCACCTTCGCTCTGTCCACATCAGTGACAGGGATCTCCAAGTGACCAGGACAACCATTTCAATTCTGTGTTCTACTCCCATACACATCATAGCTTCATTTACTATCAAGACCATCCACAAATTGGCAGAAAACACCTGATATTCTGTCTGGGCCCTCTCCAACCTGATGGCATTAACATCAACTTCTCTGGTTTCTGCTAACCTGCTCTCCATTCTTCCTCCCTCCCCTTGTCTTCTCCTTAGCTCTCCACCCCCTTCTCTCTCTATTCGCTGAGCTATCCCTCCTCCCCCTGCTTGCTGCTGTTTGCTCTCTCTCCATTCTTGACCTCCTGACTTTGGAACAGTACTCCTCTGCTCCACACCTTTTTGTTCTGACAGCAGCTGATATTTTTCCATACCTTGATGAATGGCTCAAGCCCGAAACGTTGGTTATATGTATCTTTCATCTTGCAATATAAAGTTTGACCTGCTGAGTTTCTCCAGCATTGTGTTTTTGCTTTTTATTGCGAATAAAGTCGACTTTTATAACAGGGTTCTGGTGAGTTTAAAGGGTGTGTGAACTCTGGCCATGGCTAGTTTAAAGAAAGCCATGATGAGTGAGAAGGGAATGCAGCAAACATTGCACAGTGAGCCAGGTCAAAGAGTGAAATATCGGAATGAGTGAATTTATTTCCGCTACCCGCTTCCTCAAACAATGCAATTGAAACAGGTGATCTGCTCTTTACAAGATATAGCCATGCAAAAACTGATTGCTACATATTCCACATTAAAAACAGTGACTGTACTTCAATCTTTACTCAACTGGCTCCTTCTAATGGACTCAACCAGGTGCTCCATGCATTGCATCTTCATTATTCACTGTGGTGTGCTGTCGTGCAGAAAGCAGACACAAAATTAAAGACTGATTAAAGCACACATGTCAAACTCTGGCCCATGGGCCAAATTTGGCCCACGATGTAATTATATTTGGCCCGCAAGATCATATCAAAAATGTATTAGAGGTGGCCCGCTGGCCGCCGCGCCAGTATAGCGCATGCACAGTAACCGCTGTGTCCCAGGGTGAGAGAGAGAGAGAAAAATCCTGGTCCTTGAAAAGTAGTGGTGGGTGGTTTTATAAACACGCTGTCGTGCCCCCCTGCCCACCCCCCCACCACAGCGCGGCCTGGCCGGTGTCAGGGGAAGCCAAGGCCGCTTCCCAGCGCCCGGAACCCCAGTGGCACAGCGTTTCTTGGAGCTGCAGATGGAGTCGGGACGCTGGAGGGAAGATTGGGGCTCCCCGCTGGGCGATGGGGGCGCCGGCCGCCGGCCGCCCTGCGCCTTCCCACTGGACCAGCGGCGGGTGCCCGGAGTACACGTGGAGAGCAAGGCTGGTCGAGCAGGTAGGGTGGAACCCCCCGCCATTCTCAGGAATGGCATGAGCTGGATCGGGATTAGCCGCGCTCACCTGCTCCTCCACCGCTGACCGGGATCCCAGCGCGGTCCTGAGCGCGGAGACTGCCCTGGAAAGGTCCTGGGACACCAGCACAGAAAGAAAAGGGGGTCCGGGAGAAACTCAGCAGGTCAAAGGGGGGTCCGAGAGAAACTCAGCAGGTCAAGGGGGAGGGGTCCGGGAGAAACACAGAAGGTCAAGGGGAGGGGGTCCGGGAGAAACTCAGCAGGTCAAGGGGGGTCCGGGAGAAACTCAGCAGGTCAAGGGAGGTCCGGGAGAAACTCAGCAGGTCAAGGGTGGTCCGGGAGAAACTCAGCAGGTCAAAGGGAAATCCGGGAGAAACTCAGCAGTTCAAGGGAGGTCTGAGAGAAACTCAGCAGGTCAAGGGGGGTCCGGGAGAAACTCAGCAGGTCAAGGGGGGTCCGGCAGAAACTCAGCAGGTCAATGGGGGTCCGGGAGAAACTCAGCAGGTCAAGGGGGGTCCGACAGAAACTCAGGGGGGGCCTGACCTCGCCAGGACCGTTGCCTACTCCCCCTCCCTGCCGCAGGCCGACCCGCGACTCACGGTGACGGGGCCGCTGATCCGCCGAGATGCCGCCCTGCAGCGAGAGCCGATGCCCCCGCACTGTCGTTGTCCAACCCGATCGCCCGCAAACCCCGCCCTCCGCACACAGGCCTGAGTAAGTATTATGAACTTTAATCTCAGGATAAAACGATCTTCCAATAGTTTCATGTCACAGTAATAAATATATTCCTGGTTAAAAATGGTCCTGCACCTGGATACAAGCTCATTAGGCATAAAACTTGAAAAGTGTGTAAATCAAAGGATATCTGTACCAATGGAAAAAGGGCATGGCAAATAACTCTGCTAGAGTTCATGCCCACAATCAGTCACCCATTTGATTGTTTCAGGAATCATGTTATTCTCCCACATTCTCAATAGCCCTCAGATTTTACTATTTGACAGCACACTAGCAACATTTGACAAATCCTCTATAGAGAAATATTATTTATTGAATATTTTATTTCTCATTTGTTAATGCTTCTGGAAAGAGTTTATCCAAAACTATTATTAAACATTTATTATAATAAGAAAAAGTTTAATATTACATATGTTGAAATAAGAGAAAACATGCAGATGTTGTTGAAAATTTTCAATAAATATTTAGTTCGGCCCTCGACTTAGTCCAAGTTTTTAATTTTGGCCCTCCGTGAATTTGAGTTTGACACCCCTGGATTAAAGGCTTTATTCCACTTAAAGTCCCTGCTGTGGTTAGCTGTAGCTCCGAGTGACTGACCTCGAGGGGCCGGATGTGGCTTATATTCCGGCGAATGATTGACAGCCGGCCAGGTGTTGTCATACCCTGCTCAGAAAAAACATTGACCATGGAAGGGCTGAGATTTGCAGAGACAATCTCTCGCTGCAACTTTTGTTGGCCCAGCAGAGTGGAGGAAAAGAAGCTGGTGCCTGAAATTCCCAATGTGTAGTGCACAGGAATCAAGAAGCCCATGAATTATAAAACCATGCAACAAGGAACAGGCCCTATGGTGCAACTCATCTGTGCCAAGCAGGTGGGCATGCTCAGCTAGTCTCATTTGCCAATGTTTGGTCCAATCCTTCAAAACTCTTCCCCTCCATGTATCTGTCCGAAGTCTTTTGAACATTGTAAATGTATCCTATTGTTTCCTTTGACAGTTCATTCAAGGAGCAGACTATCCTTTGAGTGAAAAAGTTGCTCAAGTCCCTCTAAAATATCTCTGCTCTCACCTTTAAACCATGAATTGTCTTCCCTGGGAGGGGTGGGGGGACCCACCATGAGCACTCACTTAATAGAAGAACCTCATGGTATAAATCTCCACATGGTCACACTTCAGGCACTGAAAGCTGCTTGATACCAGTAAACTTGAAGAAGTGAAGTAATTAACTGGACAGTGAAAAAGAACCATCTACACGCATACCTGCACATGCACTTAGAATTGGGGGGGGGGGGGGGGGGTTAAGTAACTTAATAGTGGCGAGTTAAATATTGATCTTATTATTCTGTATTAAGAAAATAAAACCAAATTTGTTTAAGTAGCCATTGTCTTAATGAATTTCTGTTGCTGCTAGTTTTAAGTCCTTAGGGCTCGTAACAGAAGGTTATAACAATAGGGTAGATGGCAGGAATTTACATCTCTTATTAAAGGTAGATAAAATTTGTAGATTTAGGAGAAAAGGGTAAGAGATTTAATGCAGAATTGCATGAGTTATAAGAATAAGTTGCTTTTCTTTCTCTTGCACAGATGGAACATCTATTCCTTCTCTTCAGTTTAAATTCAACAAAGACCCCTTGAGGAGATCCAGAGGGGCTGAGGGGGTCTTCAGCCTGAAATGTTAACTTTGCTACTCTCTCCATAGATGAATGTTCTCAGCATTTCCTTTTTATGATTTTAATTTTCCAAGGAGATGCTTCCTGCACTTGGGTGGGAAGTGGTAAGTCAACTTTGTCAGCAGTTGAACAGTGAATGGCAACTCACAAACATTTGAGAGGGGGAGTCAATGGTCTGACAACCACAGCAAATAGAAAAAAAAAGGAGAAAAGATCTCCTATGAAATGAAAATTCAGGGTCTCACCTCTTTTTCCGTGTGCTGGAAGATTTGCCTTTTTGCAGAGTCTTTGCGTGCAGTTTCCTGCTTTCTTTCTTCCAGTGGTTGGTCCATGACTTTGGCTGTAGATTTTCCACAACACTTTCTGGACATGTACGGGGCCTGGCATTGGGTAATCCACAGCACAGCCCTTCACAAGGCACTGTAATGATGATGGTAATATCGACAGGGTGGTAGACCGTGAATGTCAGTCACATATTGGATCCAACAACCCAAATTAACAACTTGTACACATAATCAGAACCTTTCTTTCTACCAGCTCTGCCTCTCCTAGCCCAGTGACCAGAACAAATGAACAATCACAACATACGCATACAAAACTTCAAAATGAGTTCTAACTCTATGTGAGGGACAAGAGAATTGGGTTTGCTGAAGAATTGAAACATGGCCCAGATCATTGTCCACAAATGGAACAAAAACCCTGAAGTATGTAAAAGGTTAGAACTGGAACAACACAGCTTTCAACTGGCTCAAATGGAAGACGAGTCCATGTAGGGATTGGAGCTGAAGGGTGAAGGTCTTACAATTCCAACAGCCATTGCATTGTAACGTGGCGCCTGGGAAGATGAACTGGCAGAGCTTTGGAAAATATTAAGCTCACCGAGAGTGGAAAAGAGGCTGTAAAGATTAAAAGTGCAGTGACATCTGAGGCTGGGATCTTTGAAGGTTCATCTTACATCACCATCTGTTCTGAGGTCAATAAAGTTACTCAGCACCATAGTTGGAACCAACTGTGAGGCAAGTCTTGCCCCTATGCCCAGAGATGTCAAACTGACCGGGGGACAGGTAGTCGGCGTCTTCCCATCCAGATTATGTGTTATCCCAAGCTCCATTTCTCCCTGCAGCTTAATCTCCAATTGTTCTTTATTCCATAGATTGAAATGATGAGTCAACATTTCAGATTGGGAATCCTTCATCGAGAGGGTACTGGGTTATATATGTTGCCAAGGAAGTATAAAAGAGGTCAAAATTACAAAGTTTAAGAGACATTTGGTCAGGTATGTGGATTGGAAAGAAAGATATGGAAAATACGAGCCAAAACAGGCAAATGGGACCAGCTCAAGAAAACAAATTGGTCAGCGTAGATGAGTTGAGCGGAAGGGCCCGTTTCTGTGCTGTATAATTTTGATGGCAACCACAACCTACTCTCTTACACCAAGGGTAAAACTTGAAAATCTGCTGACATCGTGGTTCAAGTAAAAACAATGCTGGAGAAACTCAGCCTTGTAGCTTTACGTAGCAAAGGTAAAAATACAGAACCAATGTTTTCATCTTGAGCTCTTCATTGAGGCATAGAAAGATGTCGGCAGGCAACTGTCTTTGTCCTCCTATTCACTTTTCATTTGTCCATCCACTTTCTCCACTACGTCACAGTGACTGCAGATTTTTGTTTTTCACTCCATTCAGTTGAACCACTGCGAAATCTCTTCAAAGGATGCCTACCCTGAAGAAGTTCTCCTCTCTTTGGAGTTCTGTGAGAGTTTCTCTCTCTCTCTCTCTCTTTGCTCCCCATCTGTAATCCCTGCTGATCTCTAACTCTCTGACCACGTCCCCACAGCTCCCACAGCCACATCTCACAGAGCCAAAAAATCAATTCTCACCTTTCCCCTTATCATAAAGAAACATGATAGACTGCAGACACTGTGAATGCCCTGAAATGCTGGAGGGTCAGGTCTGAAATGTCAGCAATATATCTTTGTCTCCTATAGATGATGAGTAGGCCAGCTGACTTCCTCCAGTATTTCAGAGTGTTTTACTCCTATCATATCCAATTAACATCTTTTGGATGTTGGTCTGGGCTCATCCCTCTCCTATTCTTCCCCAGTCTTCAATTCAGACACGTGCCTGCTTTTTGCTTCTACCTTGAAGAGCTCAGGCCTGAACTATCGGTAATATATTTTTACCTCCTATGGATGCTGCGAGATTGACTGAGTTCCCGCAGCATTTGTGTGATTTTTGCTCTTCATCTTCCTTTTAAATAGTAATTTGCTGCTAACAAAATGCATTCATTGCTTTCCTCCTTCACCCTCAATGTTGATCCGTCTCTCGCCTCCATTCCTGTCACTTCTCCCTTAACCATACGTTGGCATTTTAATTAATTTCTACTTCATTTCAGCTCATGGAATCCCATTTCTTTTGCACCCATTTTCTGCTTTGCTCCTGCAAAAAGCTCTTGACGGCATCTAAATTCTTTAAAGTAATTCTTTAATCCAGGTGGGTTTTCTTTTTATAAGCAGGGTATTTTGGTTTTGTTTCTTTTCTGTCTCAACCAGTATTTGAGGTAATTGATATGTTGACAACTTTGTTCTGTCTTAATTACAATTATTGCCTGTGACATCACCACCCTGCTCTCCTTTCTGCAAGTTGAAGCAGTTTTTTTTCCCCACTATTCAAATGTCAGATTTATTGTCAGAGTGACATCACGTACAACCCTGATATTTATTTTTTCCCTGCGGCTCATCCATAATTTGTACTTATCGGTAGTGCAAAAACTGCACTCAAGAAAAGGTACTTCACTCCCCTTTGTGAGGCGTGCTGAAATCATTCCCTTTTATGAAGTGCTGACATCTCTCCGCTTTATGAGGCGCACTGACATCACTCCCCTTTATGAAGCAATGACATCACTCCCCTTTTATGAAGCGGTGACATCACTCCCCTTTATGAAGCGGTGACATCACTCCCCTTTATGAAGCGGTGACATCACTCCCCTTTATGAAGCGGTGACATCACTCCCCTTTATGAAGCGGTGACATCACTCCCCTTTATGTAGCGGTGACATCACTCCCCTTTATGAAGCGCTGACATCACCCCCCTTTATGAAGCGGTGACATCACTCCCCTTTATGAAGCGGTGACATCACTCCCCTTTATGAAGCGCTGACATCACCCCCCTTTATGAAGCGGTGACATCACTCCCCTTTATGAAGCGGTGACATCACTCCCCTTTATGTAGCGGTGACATCACCCCCCTTTATGGAGCACGCGATTGTTTAAAATAAAACAACAGTTAGTAGTTGACTCTGCTCTGGTAGCTGTGTTGCTTGAGCTCTGCAGTTAGTTCCACTAAAGATTGATTTGAAGTTGGGAAATTTATTACTTTTAGTAGAATGAAAGAAACATTTAACATATTGGAAAATACAAAATTTTGTTATTATCAAGAGACTTGTAACATTTTTGGTCAAGATTTAGTATTACCACTGGAGACTGAAGTGGAACTATTATTAAGTAATAGGGACATGAAGAGATTTATTTCAGAGCTATACAAATTATTACAAAAGAAGGCTCAAAAAGAGGGAGTTCATAAATCAAGACATAAATGTTAAGCAAATAGATGAACGTAGATGGATTCAGATATGTAGAGAGAGTATGAAAAGTACAATAAATGTGAGATATCGGAGAGTTCAATATAATTTTATTCATCAGTTATATTTAACCACAAAAGTTACATAATATAAATTATATTTATTCAGATTTATGTTTTAGATGTGGACAAGAAGTTGGTACTTTTTTGGATTAAACTTGGCAGAGTTCCACAATTAAATCTTTTTGGCTTCATCTGTGTAATTTATTAGAACCAATAATCAGAGTTAAGATTCCCACAGGATTCTGTTATTTTTATTGGCAGTCGTTAGAGGAATTAAACTTAAAACTGAATATGTATCAAGTAAAATTCGTTCTAATTGCCTTGGCAATAGCTAGAAAATATATTGCTATAACTTGGAGATCAGATACTGATCTGGGAATGGACAGATGGTATGCAGAAGTTCAGAGATGTATTCCACTTGAGAAAATTACTTACAACTTAAAAACTAAATATCATACATTTTGTGAAATATGGAGCCTGTAGTGCCAGCCAGAGGTGGGGGGCATAACTTCACGTTTGAATCATCCCTGGAATGTCAGCCAATCACGAGTCCAGGGGGTCTGCATTGAGATGGTGCTGGACCTCCTCAGGGAGGAAGCCCATAGGCTGAGAAATGCTTGGGGGGGGGTTGTTAGGCACCATTTCCGGTTTTGGAACGACCAAATTGGGTGACAAAAAGTGGTCTAAGAAGAGATTAAAATGCAAATCAGTGTTTTCCTCAGCAGCTCTGCCTTAAAGGCATCATATTGGTGACCCCAACAGTTTAGACATCTCTGAACCCAACACAAAGGCCGATGAACCAGCACCGAGTGCGGTTGCCATTAAGTTTCCAGCGTTCTGGCCACACAGACCACGTCCGTGGTTCATTCAGGAGGAGGAACTATTCAACCTCCGCAACATCACCAGTGAGGCTACAAAATTTTGGCACATCGTCGCATCGCTCGACGAGGAGTCGGCCATTAAAGTTGAAGTTTTCTTAACCAATCCTCCGGCTTTCAAGGTCCACCTCCTACAAACTTTCACCATGACACAGCTGGAGAGAGATATGCTTCTCCTACATCTAGACAAACTTGGGAACGAGTCCCCTTCTGAGCTAATGGCCAAAATGCTCGCACTAGCCGACAGACACTTCAAGTGTCTAATGTTCAAGGCTGCATTCTGAGAACACCTCCCTGCAACATCGGCTTGTTCCTGTCTGATGCAGACTTTTCTGGCCCACAGGCTGTGGCAAATGAAATGGAGACTATACAGAGTTCCTAAAAATTCTGTCGCAATAGTCCCACAAGCAGCAGTGTCCAACAGCGCAACTACCTCATCCATTTCAACAACTGAGACAGGCAGGAGGGTCCAAAGGAAAATAGCACATCAATATGGTGATATGATAGGTGGTGTTTCTACCACAGGAGGTGGGGCCAATGTGTCCCACCGTGCACTTACTCAGCCAACAACTAGGGAAATGGTACCACCAGCCGCCTGTAATGCCCATAGCAGTTGGTGAACACACGGGCCTCTTCTGTGCTGTCGTCCGAAGGTTTTTAGTCAACATGGGAGCCAAATGCAGCATCCTGCCACCGAATGCCTTTGAACGAGAAGCCCGGACTGAGCAGTCCAACCTACTTGTGACAAATGGGATGGCTATACCCAGTTACGGCATCAGATCAGTCCATTTGCTACTCGGAGACTCGGCTTACAGGTGGGATTTCACTATCATGGCCATACGCCAACCGATCCTGGATTTCCTGAGAGCCAATAACCTACTGTTTGACGTGAGGCGGTGATGGTTAGTCCATGCCTCCACTTTCCAGACATGCCCACTCTCGCCTAATACACAGCCAGCCCTGCACAATCAGACCCTGACTCCAGACAAGTTTGCGAAGGTCCTGAGTTCCCCTAAACCCTTACACCAGACTTTCATTTGAACACCCCGCCACACAGCGTACAACGATACGTGACAACTGAAGGACTGCCCATTCACACCAAGGCACAGCAAAAGGATATGGAGGTGCAAGCTTTTCTGACCAGTCACAGAACTTCAGCTAGAAGAAACAGAAATGGGCCCAGATAGGATACGCTACTCTGTGACGCTACCCACATAGTGGTGCAGAAAACTTTTTGACCATGTACACGGACTGTCGCACTCCTCAATATGCATTACAGTTAAACTTATAGCATCCAAATATGTCTGGCGTGGGTTGAAAAAACAGGTCTCTCAGTGGGCAAAGACTTGTTAAATGACCAAAGTCCAAAATGCAGCATTTCCTTCCCACCACCCAGAGATTTCAACACATCCACATCAACATCGTTGGACCTATGCACGGTGCGTAGCCACAAATACATTCTCACCATGGTCCATCGATTCACCCACTGGCCAGAAGCTGGACCCATGGAACAACTGAGGCTTGTGCCAGGACATTTTTATTTACATGGGTGGCACGTTTTAGGGTACCTGTGCATATCACCTCCAACAGTGGCTCACAATTTACTTCCACGCTTTGGGCTGCACTGTCACGCCTCTGTGGTGCATGACTCCATTTCACCATGTCCTATCACCTGCAAGCCATGGGCGTTCAACGGCATCTGTAGCAGGCTTTGCGAGCACGTCTCACAGGCCTGCAGTGGTTGGATGCACTGCCTTGGGTAATGCCGGGAATTCAGACTGCTCCAAAAGAGGACTTGCAGGCTTCGTCAGCTGAACTCATTTATGGCATGCCCTTTTTCGTGCCAGCTGACAATCCACCCTCGCCTGACAGTGCCAATTCCATGGCATCGGAAGAACTCCAATGCTTGTGCCATTGGCCCCAGTCCCAGCCACAAGACACGGTTCACCACCCATGCATGACCTGGCGGATCTTGACTCGACACCTTTTGTGTTTGTCCGCCACCCGACATGGGACGCAGCTGCAGCATCCCTACATCAGGCCAAAGTGCTAAAAAAAACAATGGGTCCACCCTGCTGTTGGACAGAAGGGAATGGAGGGTAAAGGGCAAGATGCAAGGAAGTGGAGCTAGAGGAGACTACTTGGTTTGGTGTGGACTAGAACGGCTGAGATGCCCTGTTTCCATGATGTAATTGTTATATGGTTATATAGTTAACACGAGCTGTATACAAGGGTCCGGCTCAAACTAGTCCATGTGGACACTGCTGAGTTAGTGGTGTTTCCACTGCCGTGTCACTGAGGTTGCCCCCCAAAAAAGCCCAAGACTCAGACTATCATATGGGGGGATGATTCTTGGGGGGGGGGGAAAAATATGGTTTCACATTCCAATTGTCCCTGTAATGCCGGCTGACCACGAGTCCCAGAGGCCCGCATTAAGGTGGCACTGGACCCCTTCCACCTTGGGGACGAAGCTCGTGGGATAAGAAATGCGTTGGGAGTGTTATATCACTACTTCCTTTTTTGGAACGGTCAAACCACAAGTGACTTAAAAAGTGGTCTAAAAGGAGATTAAAACAGTTCTTTGCTGATTACGTGAGTTAGTGTTTTCTTTTGCAGCTCTGCCTTAAAAGGCGCCATAGAGCCCAGATTTACAAACTGTTGTATTAAAATTTAAATTAATCTCATAGTCCCTCTCTCCGATTGGTCTCCATGTATACACACATACACATATGATATACACATGCATACACACATATATATAATATATATATATATATATACACACACACACACATACTTATATACGCACATACATACACACACACACACACACACACATTGAAAAGTATTGGAAAGAAAGTGAAGTGCTCCTGTTGTGGTTTTCTTGTCCTTTTTTCTTTTTTTTTAGCTTGTAGAGGGTTGGGGGAGGGGATGAATGAGAGGTAGTTTTTCTTTTTTTTCTCCTTTTTTTAATGTATAAGATACCACATGTATTTGGATTAAGTTTGAGATATTGTGATATGTTGTGGCTTTATATTAGATTAAATTATAAAAAAATTAAGGACATACAACTTTTTTAACCTTCATCATTAAGCTGGAGTGCTAAACACTGCAGGATTTCACTCAATTCTACCCAAAACTATTACTGGGCTGATCCGCACAGATAAGTGACACCAGGTTTCTCCCTTCCATGAGGTCAACTAATCTGCCTTAGAATAAGCACTGAACAGTAAGATCAGCCTTCAGGGAATTCACATCCTGCCAATTGCTTCTAAACATTGATGTTCTTTAAAAACAGTCTACCCTGGGCCAGAGTTTTAGAGCACAGAAACAAGCCATTCAGCCCAACTTGTCCATGACGAACATGTTGTTTACTTGAGCTGCGCCTATTTGCCTGCATTTGGCCCACATCCCTCTAAATCTTTCCTATCCATGTACCTGTCTAAATGCCTTTTAAACATTGAAATTTTGTCTGCTTGGGAAACACCCTTCACAGCAAAAGCAAATTCACTCACTTTGCATAAAACCAGTGATCTAAAATTCTGTTGCCTGGCCCCTGCACCTTTTCAAACCTCTGACCTGCCACACAGCACAAGTGCGTTCAGATCATTTTCTCTTCCCTCTTCGAAGATTAACCAACTATAAATGCTCCCATGATGCTAATTAGACATTTAACTGTTTCTGAAAATTGTCATCTCAGACTTCCTTTCAAGATATTCCTCTAAACTAGAGGTTTTCAAACTCCCCCCCCCCCCAACTCAAATTCCTTCTTAAATAATCCCTATGCCATTGGTGCTGTGTGATTGTTTAATTGTACTTAATTGACTCATTATGTGCACGGTTTCACAACTCCAAAGGAAATGGGCCATTGACAATTTTTCTCAAGTAAAATATTTCAATAACAATTGGGTTGATTCTCAATCTTTTTCCCCCCCATTCACTTAACATCTTAAGCAATCCCTTACTAATCACAGAGCACCTAGGGCATAGTAATTGCTTAAGGTGGAATGCGAGTTTTGGGGGGTAGTTTAAAAACCACTGCTCTCAACAGATCTATTCAGTCCTGTCTTTGTGGATTTTACATGTTCTTATGTAACTATGTGGGCTGGCATCTTAATTGGCCACTGTAAACGTTCCCTTGTGAGGTGGTTAATGGCAGAATCAGGGGGTGGAATATGTGGACAATATATAAAGAGTGAAATTAAAGGAGGATTAGTGTAAAATGGATAGCTGGTGCTGACTCAGATCACAAGAGGGTGGAAAAACACATTGTTTTTGAAGCTGATATCGCCTCAAACCGTGCATCTTGGCGCCTCACAGTTTGGCGGGCAGCAACCTCCTTTGAAGAAGACCGCAGAGCCCACCTCACTGACAAAAGGCAAAGGAGGAAAAACCCAACACCCAACCCCAACCAACCAATTTTCCCCTGCAACCGCTGCAACTGTGTCTGCCTGTCCCGCATCGGACTTGTCAGCCACAAACGAGCCTGCAGCTGACGTGGACTTTTACCCCCTCCATAAATCTTTGTCCGCGAAGCCAAGCCAAAGAGAAGAAAGAGAGAGGTTAAAAGGTGAATGGATAGAGAATAATAAAATATGAGGTGCATCAATAGGGTAGACAGATAATCTTTTCTCACCCAGGGTAAAAATGTCAAAAACTAGTGGACACGCATTTAAGGAGAGAAGGCGAAGTTGAAGAGATAAATAATAATTTATTTTTAGTGGTATCTGTCTGGAACAAACTACCAGGGGCATGGTGGAAATTGAGACAATAGTATTTGAGACTTCTAGATAGATACAGGACTTTGCAAGGAACAGGAACACGTGACGAGATTTAATTTGTAATCATAATCAGTGGCTTGTTCCTGTGCTGTTCTATCTTCTGAAAGGCAAAAGATTAAAAAAGAGACAGGATGGTGGGGGGGGGGGGGTTGGTCTTCCAATGCTTGCATGAATAAGAGCTGCCTGGGAGGAGGATTTCAGCAAGAAGAGTGTAAAAATTCACATCACAATCATCCTTTCAGGCAGCAATAGGCTAAATGAGTTTTACTTACCTTTAGCACCCTGCAAGGAAACCTTTGCGAATGCTTTTCTGAGCAAGATCTCGACAAGCGGTAAAACTCCTCACCCTACATCATTCTCCTTCAATTTCAGCTTGATTTGCACAGATTTCAGGCCACAGAGCGGTGCAGCAGGTAGAGTCACTGCCCAACAATTCCAGGGTCCCAGGTTCAATCCTGACCAAGCGATGTGCGGTTTCCTCTCACATCCCAAGGTTGGCAGGTTATTTGGACATGGAAGATCTCTCCTTGTGTAGAAGAATCTGGGGAGATTTGATGGGAATGGGATAAGATAATTAATTCCAAAAATGGGGACACCGCCAGTGCTGCTGTAACGGTGCTGCAGGCCTGCGGAGACCGAAATCATAGCGTTCCTGTGGGGTCCATCTGCCCAGTCTTGTCAGCTCTGTACAGATTTTAAATGACCCTTTAGAGGAGCCGACAACTTCCAGATAGGCTGTAATATCCTCATTGCAGCCCCACACCCTCAGTCTACTTTTTCCCATTTATTTTCTTAAAATTTTCAAAGTAATGTCGAATGCATATTCTTTATTTGAAGTGATCTAAGAGCTGGAAAGACTACTAAGAGTGGGAAAAATGGTGGAAAAAAAACCAAAACTCCACCTATTCCACTGGCAAACCCAACTGCTGAGAAATGCTCCAATATACTTGAACAAATTATAGAATCTACTGATGCAGGATTTAAATGTCCAGAGTGGAAGGCTTTTGGCCTTGGAAAACCGAGTTGCACAGATCTACGCTACCATAAAAAAAAACAAGGTGAGCATGTGACCCATTAACCTTTGTTTTTATTGGATTATGGCATTTCAGATATTTGGCATTTATATTATCCCACCAATAGAGAATATTCTCCCCCCCCCCATTCATTACACTTATTCATGTATTTTTTTTATTGATACATTTGTTTTAGATGTGATAGATCAGGGGGTAAAAAAAGGGGGAGGAGTTGCTCTGCTTGTCAAGGAGAACATTACTGCCGTGAGGTGGCAGGATGGTTTGGAGGGATCGTCCAGTGAGTCTGTTTGGGTGGAATTGAGGGGTGAAGGAGGCATGAGGGTGCTAATAGGGGTGTATTACAGACCACCAAATGGGCCAAGAAAATTAGAGGAACAAATTTGTAGGGAGATATCATATATGTGTGAGAATCATAAGGTAGTGATCATGGGAGATTTTAACTTCCCTCACATTGATTGGGATACCCAAACAGTTAGAGGGCTGGATGGGCTAGAGTTCGTTAAATGTGTTCAAGATTGTTTTCTAAATCAATTAGCAGAAGAACCGACTCGCAACGGTGTAATACTAGATCTCCTGTTAGGGAACGAGCTAGGTCAGGTATTGGACATTAATGAGGGAGAACAAATTGGGTCTAGTGATCTTAACTCTGTTAGTTTTAGAGTAGTTTTAGGGAAGAGCAAGGAGGGGCCTAAAGTTAAGGTTCTGGATTGGAGAAGAGCAAATTTCGAAAGAATAAGAAGGGATTTGGGGAGTATTGAGTGGGACAGGATATTTTCAGGTAAGGATGTAAATGAAAAATGGAGGATATTCAAAAAAGATATTTTGAGGGTACAGAGTAGATATGTCCCAGTGAGGATCAAAGGAAAGGCTGGAAGTCATAGGGAGGCTTGGTTTTCAAAGAATATTGGAAATTTGGTTAGGAGAAAAAGGGAGGTGTACAAGAGGTATAAAGAGAAGGGAGCTGAGAATTTGAAGGAAGACTACAAGGAGTGTAGAAGGAATCTTAAGAAAGAAATTAGAAAGGCCAAAAAAAGGCACGAAGAGGCTCTGGCATACAGAGTAAAAATAAATCCAAAGGGTTTCATAGGTACATTAAAAGTAAAAGATTAGTGAGGGATAAAATTGGACCCCTTGTAGATAGCGAGGGTAGGCTGAGTGAGAAGTCAGAGGAAATGGGGGAAATTATGAATGATTTCTTTGCCTCAGTATTCACTAGGGAAAAAAAATTGAACCAGTTGAAGTAAAGAAAAATAGTGGGGAGGTCATGAAGCATACAAGGATAACCGAGGAGGTAGTGATGGCTGTGTTGAAAAAGATAAAGGTGGATAAATCTCCGGGACCGGACAAAATATTCCCAAGGACACTCGGGGAGGCTTGTGGACAGATAGTGGAGCCATTAACAGAGATATTTAGGATGTCACTGGCCACGGGGGTAGTGCCAAAGGATTGGAGGGTGGCGCATGTGGTTCCGCTGTTTAAGAAAGGGTCCAAATGTAAACCTGGGAATTATAGGCCCGTGAGTCTGACGTCTGTGGTGGGTAAGTTGATGGAAAGTGTTCTGAGAGATGGTATTTACAAATATTTGGAGGTACAGGGATTGATAGGGAGTAATCAGCATGGTTTTGTCAGGGGTAGATCACGCTTGACAAACCTGATTTGAGTTTTTCGAGGGGGTTACAAAAAAGATTGATGAAGGGAAAGCTGTGGATGTTGTCTATTTAGACTTTAGTAAAGCTTTTGACAAAGTTCCCCACAGGAGGTTAGGAAAAAAGGTGGAGGCATTAGCTATAAATAAGGAGGTAGTGAAATGGATTCAGCAATGGTTGGATGGGAGGTGTCAGAGAGTAGTGGTAGAAAATTGTTTGTCCAATTGGAGGCCGGTGACTAGTGGATTTCCTCAGGGATCGGTCCTGGGTCCACTATTGTTGTTATATATATTAACAATCTGGAAGTAGGGGTGGAGAATTGGATAAGCAAGTTTGCGGATGATACAAAGATTGGTGGTGTTGTGGACAGTGAGGAAGATTACCGTAGATTAAAAGGTGATTTAGGAAGGCTGGAGGTGTGGGCTGAGAAATGGCTGATGGAATTTAATACAGATAAGTGTGAGGTGTTACATTTTGGAAAGGCAAATCTAAATAGGTCATATGCATTAAATGGTAGGCTATTGAGATGTCCAGAGCAACAAAGGGATTTAGGAGTGATGGTAAATAGTATCCTCAAGGCTGATACTCAGGTAGATGGTGTGGTGAAGAAGGCATTTGGAATGTTGGCCTTCATAAATCGGAGTATTGAATTCATGAGTAGGGAGGTTATGATGAAATTGTACAAGACATTGGTGAGGCCAAATTTGGAGTACTGTGTACAGTTTTGGTCACCAAATTATAGGAAAGATATAAACAAAATAGAGAGTGCAGAGAAGGTTCACGAGAATGTTGACAGGATTTCAAGGTTTGAGTTACAGGGAAAGGTTGTGCAGACTAGGGCATTTTTCTCTGGAGCGTAGAAGATTGAGGGGGGACTTGATAGAGGTGTTTAAGATTTTAAAAGGGACAGACTGAGTAAATGTAGATAGGCTTTTTCAATTAAGAGTGGGGGAGATTCAAACTAGAGTGCATGGTTTAAGATTGAAGAGGGAAAATTATAAGGGGAACATGAGGGGAAATTTCTTTACGCAAAGGGTGGTAGGGATGTGGATTGAGCTTCCGGCAGATGTGGTTGAGGCGGGATCATTGATTACATTTAAGGAAAGACTGGATAGTTACATGGAGGACTGGAGGGGTAGGGACCGGGTGCTGGTCAGTGGGACTAGGACTAGGAGGGTGAGGATTTGTTACGGCATGGACTAGTAGGGCCGAATTGGCCTGTTCTGTGCTGTAAGTGGTTATATGGTTAATCATTTAATTTCATTAACATTCTTTTTAATACCACTGTATTGTAATATCTGACCATGCCCCTGTCTAATTTCCCTCAAGATAAAACACACTGGTACTTTAATTCACTAGTGAACTTATGGAAGAGCAGTTAGTTTTTTTTTATATTAATCTCTCTTCATAGACCTCTAGTTTAGTTACAGGGGATACTTTGAAGGCTGTTCTTAGGGGGCAAATAATTTCATACATTGTTAGTAAGAAAAGGGCAAATTATTTCATACACTGTTAATATGAATAGGAAGTGTAATAAAGAAAGATCAGAGTTAATTAAACAAATTGAACAGTTAGATCAATGATAAGCTCAATCTAAAAACTCAAGATGCACACAAAAAACGAGTTGAACTTGAAACTAAATTTGATCTTCTCTCAACAACCCCAGCCAAATGCCAACTTCTGAAATCTAAAAGTCAATTTTGCATTCATGATGATAAATCTGATAAGTTTTTGGCCAACTAATTGAGAGAACTTGGTGCTAAAGAACACATCATAAAAGTTCGTAAAGATAATAGTATTATGACTTCAGATCATTTGGAGATAAACAATACATTAGATACTACAAATTATATTTTTCGGATGTACAAATGATGGTAATTTGATGAAAAGTTTCTTACATCAATTGAACATACTCAGTATTTCTCTTGATAGCCAAATCAAATTGGATGAATCTCTTTCACAAGAGGAAATAGTGGCTCCTATTTCCTCATCACAATCTGGAAAGGCACCTGGACCTGATGGGTTGCCAGTGGAATTTTTCAAATTATTTTCTCAACGGCTCATGCTTAAAGCGGTGTTTGCTACTTCATCTGACTCATTTAATGAGGCTTGTATATCTTTAATTGCAAAGAAAGGTAAAGACATAAGCAAATGTTCCTCTTATGGACTGATCACCCTTTTGAATGTCGATGCTAAAATCTTAGCTAATATGATGGAAAACATTTTACCATCGGTTATTTCAGAAGATCAAACGGGGTTTATTTAAAACCAATATTTCTATTTTAATATACGTCGATTAATGAATATTATATATTTTCCTTCTGGGAAATCTCCTGAGTGAATTCTTTCATTGGATGCAGGGTTAAACTATTGTATTCACAACCTTCTATCACAATTCTTACTAATTTACAACAATCTCAACCTTTTAATCTGCAAAGTGTGACTTGTCAAGGATGCCCATTAATATTTGATCTGACAGTTGAACCATTGGCAATTGCATTTCATGAGTGCAAGGATATTTTGGGGAAATGGCATAGTATCTCCCTATGCAGATGATTTCCTTTCTATTTTGAATCCAACCACCTCCCTTCCGCATATGATGACATTGCCATCTCAGTTTAGTCAATTCTCAGGTTATAATTTGAATGTGCATAGAAGTGAGCTTCTTCCACTGAATTTTCCTGCAGTTGTATGTGGTGATTCTCCTTTTTAAGGTTGTTAAAAATCAGTTGACCTACCTTGATATTACAATGACAAAGAATTTATAAGCATCTTTTTAAGAATTATCTAGCTCTGCTTAAACAAGTGAAACATTAGCTGACCCAATGGTCATCTTTGTCTATAACTCTAGTTGGCCGCATAAATTCTATTAAAATTATTATTTTGCCTAAATTTTTATATCTTTTTCCAATATGTTCTGCTAATTAATGTGACCCACAGTCACCAAGAGTGGATGTTACCACTGGAGCCATCAATCAACTGAATGGCTCACAAGCTTGTGTAAATTTCTATAAATAGCTCACTCCTATTTTTTGTAAGAAAAGAGTTTGGGTGTGGTTTGGTGAAATTCTGTTGTTAATTCTCTGAGTAAACTCAAAGTGGGAGTTAGATTCCTCAGCTATGCTTGCAGGCCAGACATTTTGGGCACAGTTACATGTTCCTAAATTGCTTTTTGACTCAGTCATATAAATTACATATGGAAGGGTAAGTAAGCATCTTCGCCTTAATAAAGTTCTTTTTCAGAGATTAAGAAAGATGGTGGAATGGCTCTACTATTGGGCAACCAATATACAAAGTCTTAGGTATTGGTCCTTCTTTCATAATCATTCTGACCGTCCAATATGGAGCAGAATTCCCGCCCCACCCCCTCCTCCAAATTTTTCTAATTCAGTGCTTCTGGGCTCTTCACTTCCATTCTCAACTAAATTAATAGATAATCCAATTGCTAAATATTCTATGAGAATTTGGGCACAATTTAGAAAACATTTTGCATTTCATAATTTTTCATCTCTCAAGTCCTATCATGTCGAATCATTTTTTTCAACCCTCTTTACATGACAATATGTTTCAGAGAGGGCAGCTTTAAGGATCTTTGCAAGTCTGGCATTTTCTTGAATCACGTTTCTAATTCCCAAAAGTCTGAATCAAATTTTGTAAATGAGTTTTTTTTAAGCTTTATGCCTTCTTGTAAAGATTTAATATATTATTTACCAGAAGTTGCTATGTTTAAATCACACTTTAAATCAAAAATGCTTGGGTACAGGATTTAAATTTGACTATACCAGATGTGGATTGGCATATAATTCTTAAATTAGTTAATAGGTTTTCATTATGTGCTCGACATTGTCTATTACAGTTCAAAGTGGTACATTTGTCTTAGGCTAAATTGGTTCACTTTTACTCCAATGTGACTCCCTGGTATGACAGGGAGAACCTTCATTAATTCACATGTTCTGGAGAGAGGTTTTCCATACTTTATCAAAAATTTTCAAGAGATTTAACATCGAATCCTTTGGTGCTGAATCCTTCAGCACAATGGAAGGGAATGATTCTTCTTTGTCTCTGGTTCGGATTCACTCCATTCCTTTTGCCTCTCTTTTGGCGAGGAGTGCGATTTTACTTAAATGGAAGGATGATGCCCCACCTACTCATGATCAATGGCTGCATGACATCATGTCCTGTTTGAATATGGAAAAGATTCATTATTCAATTAATGATTCAGATGTAAGATTCCAGAAGTTATGGGGTCATTTATGACCATCTTACTATAATTTTACTCTAATGTAATTAAATTGTCTGGTGTATCTTTTCCATGTTCCTTAATTTTTTTAACCTTCATTTTTCTTTTAATACTAATCTTATATAGCATCTGGCAATGCAGTTAAGTAAGGGGTTTGAAATTTTCTCCTCTAATATTTTCTTCCTTCCTCCTTTTTTGTATTATTAGTTTTTTCCCTAGGGTATATACTATTTAGAATATGAATTATGGATATGGTTTACAATTTATATGTTAGTGATATACAGAATATCTTATTTCGTTGGTGTAACTGTCCATACTATCTTATTGAATTGCACCCTTTTTATTTGTATAATTTCTTTATTAAAATCAATAATTTGAAAAAAAAATCCTGCAACTGAGGGGGTCTGTGCTCAATATGGCAGGGCCTATGACTGGCAGCAGCCATGAGGGGTTGCAGACTCTGGGGAAGTAGAGAACTGGTACAGGGAACCATAAAACAGGGAGACCACACCATGTCTGAGAAGGAGAAGCAGAGAAGATGACCCACAGGATGGAGACCACTGCGGTGGACCAGTAAAGGGTTCTGTGGCTGAAAGCCACACAGGCAGTGGGCTGCTGGAGACTACGATCAAGGGTCTCACACCAGGTGGCAGGCTGCTGTAGGCTGGCTCGAAATTGGTTGAAGGGGGTACCAATTATCGGAACCAGGATGTGAAAGTGTGCCGAGGTTGCTGAAGAGTTCGTAATCGTGTTCGATTTGGATCTGGAGCTCAGGTTACTGATGGCTTTATCTGGACTCTGTGTGGCTGCAGAGGTTGTAAGAGCTTGGGAGGAAAATCCTTGGACACATGGTGACTGGGGGGGGGGGGGGGGGGGTTGGAGATGAGCTCTCTTCTGTTTCTCTTTCTCTCATTACAAGAGGCACTTCAGACAATTTTGCCAATGACGAATCTGCCTGCTTAAGGCAGACAAAAGGCAATTTTCGTGTAATTTTTTTTATTTTTTAATTTTTATTATTAATTTTTATTTTTTATTACATGACAATAAATTGAATTTTGAAATGGGTGATTGATGATTCAGCATGGATTCACTGGGCTGACACAGTCCTGTTTTCATGCTGTATGTCAGAAATTCCTACAGGAACTCAATGTTATCCTCACTGGTCTTCGTTTAGATGTGAACATGAATTAAAGACAGTAAGCATTTGTTGGAGCATCCTTTATTATACATTCTTACTTTAAACCTTGAAAACCATCAATAACATTTTCCAGCAATATATGTCCAAAAATGTTACATCATTGGTATTTCACTGGCTTTCCACTTCAAAAGCCATGAGCTGCAATAATATATTTTTTCCACCACAAAAAAATCAATTTCAAGACATCCTTTTGTACACATTCATTGCAAACGTCATAAAAGATTGGCCATGGATTCAGTCTGCCTGGATCCAATAAAATAAAATTTGCCAAAAACTGAAGGAAATCTGACATCCACTGGTGGCGTAAAAGGGTTTAAAAAAAAGTACACGAATTGAACATAAAGCGAGCAACTGGGTTACCAGTGTTTTTATGTTCTGAGAAGAATGAAATTATTTCCAGCTCTACTCCTGTGGATGCAACAATGGAACTGAAGTTGCATTTTCCACAGTGATTATTTCAACTTGGCATCAGTTAAAATAGAACACTTCATTCTAGTGAACAGAACACAATACTTTCTGTTGAACTTGTTCAGCCACACACTATACTGAACTTCATGACATAGCATTATTAGTAAAAGTAATTTGTTCTCAATATACTTGCACAATTCCACCAGAGCTATTTTTAAACCAGCTTCCTTACAAGGCACACTAGAAAATCTAAAGAATACAATTCTATTCTTTGAAGCATAAGATTTAATAACTGATTCCCAGACCAGAATTTGCACAGACATATTATTCCTAAACACAGACACAATGGTACTTGGACAAAGAGAAACTCGATAGTCTTCCTTGCTAAGTCCCATTTGTAAAGGTATTTACAAGCATTTCTGCAGTTTCTTACTCAATGACCATACCACTTACCGCTGAAGCAGATCTCCATAACCAAACCAACTCCATGTTAACTATTCAGGGTTAAAACAACTTACAAGTTGGTCACTACAATGTTTCTATTTCTGCTCTCACCTGAAATGGAATATAATATTCCAAGTCAGAATTTAGTTTAAATACAAACCCAAAACAAATTAGTTCTTCTTCTTATTCATGAAAACTTTGATTGCGCCAGTAAAATCTGCAGATAAGAGTACTTCTGTGATGTCTGCTTTCAATGCACCTAAAAGAGAGAAATTGTTTATATATTTCATATACTTAGTGTGTCCATATTCCTGTAGGAATAGCTATTATATCATTACTTTTGCAAGATGATCTTTATAGATATGTGTCGCTTTCTTCCTCATCTGCCATCTTAGTGTTGGTACAAATTACTCTCCTTTCAAGACATGTCTTGTTCTCCTGATTTTGTTTCCACTAAACCAGAAGGTAACAAAGACTAACCCACTATCCATGTCCAGCCCCAACCAGGGTGTGGTCTGATTCTCCTCAGCCCCAGGTGCATTCCTTGTTCTCCCCGCCATATTAAGCTGCTGCAACAACCTGATTCATGACACCAGCTCGTCACAGCCCTGTGGACTACAAGACCTATTATTCCCTCTCGTGCTCTAACCACGCAGGATTGGTTAAAATGATGAACCAATGATTAAATGGGAGTGGTAATGCCAATCATAAAAATGAAAATCTGTAGGAAATCAAAGCAAATCACTTAGTACAGTATTTCTCAACCTGCAGATTTGTTGAAGGTGGCCCACAGTGATACACTGAAAATATTTATTACTGATATAATATGCAAAACAAGATAGTGTAATTCGTGATGAGAAAATTAAGATTCTGAAAAATAATTTCCCACCAAAAACAAACCCTGTTCAGTGGTTTGGGAAGGAGCTTAAGCTCACCCCTCCCAAGCTGGTGGTCCATTTTCTTGGAATACTTAAGATGACGTTTGGGTCAAGGTTGAGAACCACTGACTTAGAGTATTATAGATTTAAATACATTGATTAAAGGTAAATTATCTTTGAGTTATTCTTCTCTGTGGGAATGAATACAGTGACTCGATATCTAACCTGCCACAGGTTCAGTATCCCCATTTCCAGCTGGCATAGCACCATTGGATTCCACAATTCTTTCTCTGGAACGTCGGAAACTAAACTAAATGGCTCAGCATCATTTTGGCTCAGAATTGAATTTCAATCCACATATCAACTTCATGATTGAAAATAGCCATTTATACTCCCACAACACTGCCTATGTCCAGTATTTTGTGGCTGAAAGTGTCATCCATACCTCTTTCCTCCAACACTTGACAATTACCCTCCTGGCTGGGCTTCATTCTCACTGCAAACTTGAGGTCTTCTGTTCATCCTTTGACTTAACATCCCTTTCAATGATCACCCTTTGCTTGTTAGCTGAGCATTCTCCATTTTAAATTTCCTTTTATTGCCTCATTCTTTAACTCATTTCCTTTAGCTATAGAAATCTCAAGTAATTGCATCCCTCCATTCGGGACTTTTGGGCATTCCCAAAGTTAACCACAGCATATTCGTAGCCATCAATCAAGTTGCAAAATCCAAAAATTTAAATTCTCTTCCTGAGTACACTCAATCCCTCTCCATTTCCTCCTCCTAATATGCTAATTTAGACCTCTTTTCATCATACTTATGTGGCTAGATACTAAGGCCTTGGAAATTCTTCATCATTAAAAGCACCATACAAAATATGATCAAACGTGTTTTGCTCATTGTTGACTTGTTCGGGGCTACTGCCAAATCTGTGAAGTCTTGCTTCTTTGAAAATTAGATCCATTAACTCTACAAATGGCAGAAAGAATTGACAAATGTTCCAATATTGAGGCCCGAATAACTCTGCAACCATAAACAAAAGGTGAAAGCACATACACACCATGCCAGATACATGTTAAACATCTATAAATTGGTATTGAGAATAAACATGTAAATTTCCATTTCATAATATCTTGATGAATTGATCTCTTACCTGAGGGTATATTATCGACATTAATACCCAAGCCATCACCTTCTGCTTTTTCTGCCTGTGGAACATCAGACAGCATCAGACTGGGATTTGGTGCAAAGATTGCTGACGTCACAACTGCATTATGGGCTAAACAAGAGAAACATACAGTTAACAATCAAATGAAAGTCAGTATTTGTATACATTCAAAATAGATTTGCCAAGATGGATTATATAACCAAGATTTAATTTGGAGTCTCAGCTGAGATTAAAGACATCGCCATTATACTGGAATAGTTGTACCAAGTACTGGTCCTGGAACTGCACTGGGGATCTTGTTGGTAACGGTATGACAAAAACGTACAGAGTGACAGCAGTGGAGCACAGATGGTCAAGAGTGAAACAGTGTATTGTCTGGTGTTACAGAATCATGTTATTATTCATCTTAAGTTTAAAAATATATCAATTGTAGTAAAGTTATTTTGTGCGTTTGGAAATAGGAAAAACACAAAGACAAATCACACATAATACCAATAAGAACCAATAATGTCAACCAATAAGAAAGGTCTTCCAGAGACCATGTTTCCTAATTCAAAGTCATAAAATCAAAGTGGATTGTTCTCTTTTGAAAGTTTGAAGACAATGGATGTTTGCTCAGAAAGGCACCTGTGTACACAAAAAAAGCCATCTGCTTGTTGGCTGTGTAGACAAATCTGAGGCATTTGCGATAAACTTTTGGAAGAGATGAACTTCAAACAAAACCATGTGATTGGGACCCTACAAGAAAGCATGTTTTAATATTGAACCAGTCTTCAACTGAAGGCAGAAATGCAGTGACATTCCAAGGAGGTCAGCTGTTGTGTTCTCCTTGTCATGGGAGGCACACAAAAATCAGTGGCTAGTTAAGAAAGGGTCACTTCACTGTTTGTCAAGAGAGGGCAGTTCTGCTGTGTCCATTTTAAATGGTCACTTTATTTAACCCTTGCCTGGGTTTGTGAAATAATCAAGTTCTGTAACCTTCATGTAAGAGGGGAATTTGGGGAAAAAAAAAATTCAGATGAAGAAACATTTCTCTAAGAGCAACTCTACAAGAATTTGTGAGTTTTGAGAAGTCTGACTACTTGGTGCCTTGTCTACTCCATAATTACTTTTGAACAACAGTTTAAAGACTCTGAGTTTCAACACAAGATTTCTAAGACTGAATTTAAAATTGACTTTTCAAAATTGTTCCTGAACTGTAAAGGTTTGGGATTTGATACACGCACACTTGCTCACAGTGGGGTTAAGTTTAGAGTTAAGTAAGATTTTATATTCTTAATAGTTATTAATAAAAAAAATTGTTTTGAAGATACCATTGTCTTGATGCATTTCTATTGCTGCTGATCTATGTCATAACACTGGGTACCCAGACAAAATAGAAAAAGCTGCAAACACTGAAATTAGGTTGTCTTTCAGAAAGATAAAAGTCTAACTCAATGCCACAAGCAGAGGAAGAGCAATTGTGTAATATAGCATTGTGCTTGAAGTATTCAAGATTCCTTTTTATGTAATAATAAAAAAATTAAATTACATGAAATTTCCTTCTGCCTGACATATGCCAACAGAGTCACCATTAATGTGGCTCACAGCCCCTCACAGCAAGAGAATCCCTTCAGAGACAGTGTCTGTGGATTCACCTCCAGGCTCTGCAACCCCCGATGGATCCATTCACAACTCAACTCTAGATCCGAAGCTTTGAAATTATCAGAAAGGCTTCAACGCCCTTTTTGCCTTTCGCACCCTTGTGAATCCCAGTTCCATGAGTCCTTCGACTACAAGTTGCTGACTCCTGCAGCCTGTTTCGATCCTTCAACTGCTATGTCCCTTGCTGGTTTGCTGCCGTGGTTACCATCCTGTAAGGCCCTTCAGTCACTGAGTCCCTCGATGGTCCACTGCCATGGTCACTGCCCTGTAGTGTTGTGTGACGGGTTACATAATATTTTATATTATATATATTTTTTTTTAAAAGAGATAGATTGTGGGGGGGGGGTTAGTGTAGGTCACCACAAACAGGCAAACACTTCATAAAAGGGATCTCATTTAAAATGTAAGAGCTGTGCATAAGGAGAGACGTCATGTCCACAGTGACATTACAGAAACTTTGAAGAATGCCAATAGAGACTTCACAAGTAGGTGTTAATTGGACTGATGCTGTGGAGTAAATGGATTAAAGTTTTGAAAGCGACAGATGGCCAGGCTCAAGAAACTGATTCTGGAGCTGCAATCTGTCTGGTTGCAGTTTGCTGTTCTAAGAAGGTCATCTGGTTTTGCAAGCAGAGAAAAAAACCAAACAGGCTTTCAGAGATAGAGAGAAAAATCAGTTGAAGTTCTGCAGTGGCTTTTGGAAGCTCCAGCATCACAAGCTTGTGGAAAACCCCATTTTGAAGACGGGTTGAAAAATCCTTGTGGTCCTTACAAGAAGAAATGGCTGACTAGAGTGTTTCTCCTGAAATAAGGGACACAAGAGGAACTCTGTGGTGTCCTGGAAGAAGAGGTCATCATCTGGAAAACCCTGATGGGGCAAATTTCTTCAGCAAGACATTGAAGTGACTGATGGCACTTTGTGTGTATCCAAAGAGCATTGAATCTCTCTGTGAAACCAACAAGAACCTTACTGAGCGGTAACTATTAAACTTTAAGCACCAAAGCCTGGTGAAAATTAATACATGTTAAATTCTGTGCAGAGTATAAGAATTGCCTGATACTGGTGAACTTGGAAAAGTGAGAATGAACTGTGAATCAAAGAATTTTCCTGAACATATACACATTACATACACATGCGCTTAGAATTAGAAGGGGGTTAAGTTAGGTTAAGTTAATAGTAATAATTTAAAAGTTTCTCATGTTTTTATGTTTAAAGAAAAAAATTAACTTTTGTTTAAGTAACCATTTGTCTTGGTGAATTTCTATTGCTGCTGGGTTTTGGGGTCCTCTGGACTTGTTACAGTTGTCTCCTCCTCAATGGGGAGGTTGAATAGTTATAAAGAGAGATCAGGATTCAGATTTATTGTCAGAGTACATACATAACTTCACAACCCTGAGATTCTTTTTCTGCAGGAGGGGCAGAATTTCCACTTACTGGTAGTGCCAAAAAAACTACTCAATGTAAACAAAGAAATGTAAACAAACTGAAATTCAGGGAGGAAAAATAAAGTACAAAAGTAAGAGTTCTTAAATGAGCCCCTGATTGAGTTTATTGTGGAGGGGGAGCAGCTGTTCCTGAACCTGGGGATGTGAGTCTTGTGGCACCTAGACCTCTTTCCTGATGGTAGCAGCGAGAAGAGTGTGTGTGCTGGGTGATGTGGATCTTTGATGAACGCTGCTGCGCTCCGAGAGGAGCATTCCCTGTAGATGTTCTCGATGTTGGGGAGAGTTTTGCCTGTGACGTCCTGGGCTGTATCCACTACCTTCTGCAGGGCTTTAAGGTCGTGGGTATTGGTCTCCCCATACCAGACCGTTATGCAGGTGGTCAGCACATTTTCCAACACACATCTATAGAAATTTGCAGAGTTTCAGACATCATACCAAACTTCCAAAAACTCCTGATGTGCTTTCTTCACCATGCTATTAGCTGCAGGATCCAGGAAAGATCCTCCGAGATAGTTACTCCCTAAACTTAATTTTGCTCACCCTCTCCACCTCTGATCCCCAATGATCACTGGATTGCACACACCTTTTGTTCTCTTCCTGAAGTCAACAATCAGCTCCTTGGTTTTGGTGACATTGAGTGCACCATTCGGCCAAGTTTTTAATCTCCCTCCTGTTTGCTGATTCATCACCCCATTTTATACAACTCACTACAGTGGTATCATCAGCGAATTTGTGGATGGTATTGTTGTCGTACCAAGCTACATATCATAGGTGTAAAGCGAGTAAAGCATGGGGCTAGGAATGTAGGATGTGCCCAATAACAAACACACTGGCTAAGAATACGACGTGCAATAGAGGTGTAATAAATAGGTGTCTGTAACTGGAACTAAAATGGGCAGCAAATAGGAAGGTGAAATAAATTATGATGAGATTGAGTACTGAGTGACAGAATCCATCAAATGGACAAAGAAGTATTAGCAGAACTTGACAAGTGCTGCAAGGACCAACATGTGTGAGACCGAGGATTCTTTCTGGTGGCTCCAAGGTCAAGGATGATCTGCTGTTCTGAGGCGAGGTAAACGCAAAACCTAGAGACATTGCCATGGATGGTTTGTTTGGATGATGGCTCATTACTCATGACAGTTATACTGTTTCTGGGTACCCAGAACACACTGAATCAAGGTTCTGAATGCTATGGTAAATGCTCCATCTAACCACAACTCCCTTAATTTGAGCAGAAGTTGCATTTTTCCCAAGGAGGTTTTGAGATCCTAACCTGGGAATCTTTGCCACGGGGGATATCAGAGGGCTGTATTTAGAAGGCATGCAAGTGGCTGGGCTTGTACACAGAGGAAAATGAGGCAATCACTATCTAAATATTAAGGCTATTGATTTGGAAGAGATCGTTGGCACTGGCTTCTTTGTTCTGCCAGTCAATTGGGAGCAATCTGTGGAGACATCATTAGTAATATCTCTCCAGTATTTTGCTGCAAATTGTTCAAATCTCAGAACCATACACGAGCTTGCAACACCACAGCCCTTCAGATAGCTAATGCTTGCCCTACAATATTGAAGCTGCTGGTGAACTTCCTCATGTTGTGAGGTGGCTTTCGAGAGAGCTGACTAACCTACTGAGCATTTCCTGCAATTACCTGCTAATGCAGGCCCCATGCACTTAGAGTAGGGGCCCTCCCTACATCTGACAATTTAGTTAAAATTGACAGCTTCAACACCAAAAGATTGTGATTGTATTGCAAAATCCAAGTTTCGTAAGAATGTACAGCAACAAAAATATGCTGGAAGAATTCAGTGGGTCGACCAGCATCAGAGGAAGAATCATCAACATTTCAAGTTAGATTATTGGTGATTGTTGACTTCAGGAAGAGAACAAAAAGTGTGTGCCATCCAGTGATCATTGGGGATCAGAGGTGGAGAGGGTAAGCAAAATTAAGTTCAGGGAGTCACTATCTCGGAGGATCTTTCCTGGATCCTGCACGCTAATAGCATTGTGAAGAAAGCACATCAGTGCCTTTACTTCCTCAGGAGTTTTTGGAAGTTTGGTATGATGTCTGAAACTCTGGCAAATTTCTTCCTTTGAAGAAGACCGCAGAGCCCACCTCACTGACAAAAGACCCCAACCCTAACCAACCAATTTTCCCTTGCAACTGCTGCAACAATGCCTGCCTGTCCCGCATCGGACTTGTCAGTCACCAACGAGCCTGCAACAGACGTGGACATTCCCCTCCATAAATCTTCATCCGCGAAGCCAAGCCAAAGAAGAAAGCCACGTCTAGACTCTACGCCATCTTGCCACACCCCCCGAATCCTTCAAGAAAGACCTGAAGTGTCGACAATTCTTTCTCTCCCACTGATGCCAGTTAGTTTGCTGAGTTCCTCCAGCAGGTCTTGTGTTTACAAAAGTATGTCCTGGGCAAAACCCTACAAAACTTCTATAAATCCAAAGTACTAATTTCTGGCAAAGCCTGTCCACCAAATAAGGTTAAATGAAGATTTATGTGCATGGATTCCAACTCACCTGTATCTCCCTTACAGACAACTCTGACTGATTAATAATCTTCCCTTCTACACTTGATTCACTGATAAACATTTCTGTTACAAGTGCTAATATTGAAACATTGATTTGAAAGGATTGCCAAGCTTCTGACATGAAGCTGCTGCTTAAAGCATCCAGCTGACTCATCAATGATCTCCGTCAATTACATTAATCCAGCTCTACTCAGTCAGACTTGGTAGCTCATTCAAGCCTGAACACTTCATGTCATTGTTAAATATTGTTTATAATAAATTACATTTAAAAGTCAAAAGAAATACAACTTTTTGCAATCACATTGCTTAGAAAGTAGATCTTTTAAAGTTTGAGTTATTTCCTGCAAGAGAAGTTCCTAAATTGCTTGTTGTAAATCTTTATTTTAAGCTATTTTAAATATTTAAAGAAAAAACACACACAAATATAAACAAGTTTGGTGCAAGGCATCCTCAAGAAATGATAGTTTTCAAAGATTTTGTTACCTTTAATTCCTTCCCAGAAGTCATTACGATCTCTTCTTACTGAAGTAAACTTATTGACATCATGGTAAGTGCTCCAAATATAGAAGTATCTATCTTCAGATCCACTTATAATGTATGTATAATCATGACTGAAAAAAATGAAAATTTATAATGTAAAAATGTACAAATTTCAGACTTCAAAATCATATTTATAATGTAAATACCACTTCGAATTATTTCAGAAAGTGTGGCTACCATCTTGAATCATTTTTATTAAAGTGCTATGTAAATACCATGTTGAATATTTCAGAACTCCCTTCAAATAAATTGAAATGAATTGCTGTCACATGTACAGAAATACAGTGAAAAGCTTTTTATTGTGTAAAATCCAGGTAAGCCAGTCTATAATTGAGTACAGTAGGCTGTGCAAAGTAAAAACAAAAGTGCAGTATAGTGTTAACTTTCAATTAAATAGTGCAAGGGCAGCATCACTTTACTAGTGAGACTCCCATTCAATAGTTTAGTAACACCAGGGAAGAAAGTGCCCTTGAATCTGGTGGTGTCTTTTTCCTGCTTGACAGGAGGGATTAAAGAAGAAAGTTTGACTAGTGTGGGATGAGTCTTTTAATATGTTTGCTTCTTTCTCAAGGCAATGCTGGAAGGGAGGTTGGTTTGAATGCTGGCCTGCTTCATACTGCACAGTAAATTCATCCTTAAACTGATGCTGATAATTTAAGGAATATAATTAATGGATCTGTTGAAGCACCGATTTCCATGTAATATGGATTGACTGCCACTGAGTGACCTGCATTTGAAAGCATGCATGTAAACTGATAATTGTCTTGACATAATAAAATTGTGATGTGCAATCAGCTGCTAAGTGCTTGAAATAGGATCACTAAGAACTACTCTGTCCACCCCTGAATAATACCTCACAACTTGGTATATATTTCAAGAACTAGCTGATAACATTTTATTTGGAGAGATGTATATCAAAAACACCATTACATAAAATAATAAATCTACAAACCTATTGCCCTAACTACAGAAATAAACATGGAAAAATACTTTACAGAGAAGCTGTGGAGAGTTAAGGAGCCAGGTGAATATTTGCCAAAGGATGTATTACAAAAGGATGAGGTGTTTGGAGAGTACATTTGAAAGTGGTTATTTAACAGTTGGGACACTGCAATTAAGGAATTTGAAAAGGAGTTCAAGATTTTATACCGAAACCATAAAAGATTGGAGTCCAGTAAAATATAGTTTAGTAAAGATTTGTTGCAATAATCAATCATTTGTAGCGGGTTAACTAATTTTTTCATTTGCACTTCAGATAAAGTTGAATTTAAGATTAAAATGTACAATAATCTTGAAGTTCACAGACTCTCCCAAATGGTAGTTTCTTCTCTGACTTTGGCCCAGGATCTACTGTGGTTGAAAGTATTCAGACACATTCAGATTCTAATCCCAAATATCATGTCTTAAAACAATGTTTTATTATTGAAAATGAATGTACTGTAGTGCGGGACACAGCCAAGAAAGACTCAGCCACCACATCGAAAGTCATTGACTGTTTTTATTCAAATTCAGTGCGCGCCCCTTTAAGGGCAGCATGAGCTCAGTCACCTCGTGCATTGTGACGTCATAATTGCTGCCCCAGGCGCATGGTGGGCACGAGTCTTGAGGCAGGGAGAAAACCCTGACAGCACTATCTTCCCATGGCTGCACCGTCACGTGGTGTTACATGCGGGCCCAGTTCACCATGAGAGAGTGCGCCGTCACACAACCGCACAACTGCGCTCCCCCCTCCCCAGCCCTGGCTACGCGACCCGCCGCTTGAGTGGGCAGCCTCGGCATTTGGGCACGGTCGTCAGCACCAGCTATAATTGGTCTTAAGTGCCCTGCCTTCAAACGGTCCATGGTGAAAAGTTCGTCTTTACCCCTTATATCTAAAGTGAAAGTCCTGCCGGACCGCTGGAGGACCTTTGTTTGGCATTGTAAAGGTGCCGTATGTGAGCCGCGCTGAACAAATATGAATTCCGCTGAGTTCAGCTCTTTGGGACGATGTGTCGGCCGGACGCCATGATGCGAGCGGGGTGCTAGCGAGGATAGTTTCTTACGGAGATCTGCCAAAAGGTTTGCGTGCTCAGACGTGACGTTAGGCTCCGGGCCAAATAACTCACCAGGCAGCGAGAGCAGCGTGCCGTAGACCAGTTCTGCAGAAGACGCCAGTAGGTGCCGAGGAGGACCCAGGGCAGTTTGTCTGCCCAGCCTGGGCCGGTGAGGCTAGCCATGAGGACGGATTTCATATGACGATGAAACCTCTCCATCAAACCATTTGTTTGTAGGTGGTAGGCTGTGGTGTGGTGGAGTTGAACCCCCAGAAGGTTCGCCAGCTGAGCCCAGATCGCGAAGGTGAACTGGGCGCCTGTCACTCGTGTGGGACTCCACGAACCTAGCGATCCAATGACTGATTAAGTTCCTGGTGCATGTCTCTGCAGAAGCCTCTTTGATGGGAACAGCCTCCAGCCATCTCGTGGTCCGAATGACTATTGTGAGAAGGTAGCGCGCTACTCTGGACACCGGCCTATGACGTCAACGTGGATGTGCTGAAATCTCCGCACCACCTGGTCAAATTGCTGGATTGGGCCCTGCATATGCCGGTGGACCTTGGAGGCCTGGCACCTGGTGCATTTCCTCGCCATCTCAGCCACCTTTTTGAGCCTGACCCAAACAAACCGCTCTGCCACCATTCGCACCAAAGTCTTCACCGAGGGGTGAGCGAGGCCGTGGACTAAGCTGAAAACCCTCGACCTCCACTGTGGTGGGTCTACCGGGCACGGCGAGCCGGTGGAGACGTCGCAGAACAGCGTGTCCGGGCTGTTGGGCAATTGAATGTCCTGGAGCTCGAGGCCAGAGATGGCGGTCCGGAGAGCCTGCGTCTCTGTGTTCAGCTTCTGGGCCTGTGCCAACTGTGTGTAGTCAAGGCCGGGGGCGAGAGCATTGATCGCTGGACGAGAGAGCGCATCTGCCATGACGTTGTCTTTGCCTGCCATGTGCCGGCGATCCGACCATGGATCTTTGGCCATCGCGAGTGCCTGTGTGAGGGGCTTGTGGTCCATTCACACTGTGAAGGGCCTGCCCTCCAGAAAGTATCGAAAGTGCTGGATGGCCAGGTACAGCGCCTGGAGCTCCCGGTCGAAAGCGCTGTACTTGAGCTCCGGCGGGCACAGCTGTTTGCTAAAGAAGGCCAGTGGGCGCCACTGTGTGTTGAGCCACTGCTCGAATACGCCCCCTAACGTCGTGGCTGAGGCATCCACCGAGAGCGCTGTGTGTGCCTGCAGGCATGGATTCACTGATAGAGTTGCGTTCGCGAGGGCCTCCTTTGTTGCGGCAAAAGTGGTCTCTGCCTCCTCCGACCAGGTCAGGACTTTCTCCTTTGTGGTGATCAACGTGAACAGTGGTCGCATGGAGCGGGTGGCTCCGGGGATGAATCGATGATAAAAATTCACCATCCCCATGAACTCCTGCAGGCCCTTGAGAGTGGTTGGCATGGGGAACCGCTGGATGGCCGCAACCTTCTCTGGCACCAGGGTAGCCGAGATGGTGCCCCAGGAACTGCAGTGTCTGCTTGCTGAACTGGAACTTGGCCACGTTGACCGTGAGGCCAAACTTCGCCAGTCAGGCAAACAGGGTACAGAGGTGGGCCTTGTGCTCTTCGCGGTTGTGGCTGGCGAAAAGGATATCGTCCAGGTAGATAAACACAAAGTCCAAGACCCTACCCACTGTGCCATGAGGTGCTGAAAAGTCTTGGCCGTGTTCTTGAGGCCAAAAGGCATACGCAGGAATTCAAAGAGGCAAAGGGGGTGATGATCACCGTCTTGCCAATGTCCTCGGGGTGGACCGGGATCTGATGATACCCCCACACCAGATTGACCTTGGATAAGACTTGAGTGCCATTGAGATTGGCTGAGAAGTCTTGAATGTGTGGAACCGAGTACCTGCCCGGTGTGGTCGCGTCGTTCGAACGCCGGTAATCGCCGCAGGGACTCCAGCCCCCGGAGGATTTGGGGACCATGTGGAGAGAGATGCCCAGGTGCTGTCTGAGCGACGGACTATCCCCAACTCCTGCAGCCGGGAAAACTCCTCTTTTGCCAGCTGCAGTTTCTCGGGTGGAAGTCGTCTGGGCTTGGCGTGCAGCGGGGGGCCCTGCGTGGAGATATGGTGGTATACCCTGTGCTAGGGTAAGGTGGCGCTGAATCATGGTTGAAGGATGGCAGGGAACTCATGGAATATGTTCAAATATTCATCCCTGGAAGTGGTGACAGCAGCGATCTTGGGCCTGCAGGCGTTCGTGGCATCTCGGCGCACTGAATGGTAGGTGCGAGCGTTGACCAGCCTCTTGCCCTTCATGTCGACCAACAGTTCATGTGCCCTCAGGAAGTCAGCCCCTAACAACGCAGTACCCACTGAGGCTAGCATGAACTTATAGCGGAAATTCTCTTTCCCAATCTGGATCTGCACCCTGCGGGTACTGAAGGTCTTGATGGAGGAAACGTTGGCTGCCCGCAAGGTGGGACCACGAGATCGGGTGCATGTTTCGAGGGCAGTGGGGGGCAGGACGCTCAGCTCCACTCCTGTGTCCACCAGGAAACATCGGCTGGTGGATTTGAATGGTAACGTGAAGGAGGCTGTCCACGTGGCCAGCTGTCACAGCCATCAACGGTGGCTGGCCAGGTCGTTTCCCTTGGTAGTCACACAGTTGTCAGCAATGACAAGCTTGCCTTCCCCAGCGCTGATGGTAAAAGCACCAAGTGGAATGGTGGTGCTCCGGCTTGTACTTGGGGGAGTGTTGCGACTGGCTGCCTCTTGTTCGCACAACGTGACTGAGGGCTGCTTCATTCTCCCTCTTGGTGCACCAAAGGGTGTCCGCTCGGGCTGCGACCTGGCGTGGATCCGTGAAGTCCTCATCCGCAAGTAGTTGGATGTCCCCAGGCATCAGCTCAAGGAAGATCTGACAGAATAGGAAACAAGGTTTGAGATCCTCTGCCAGGGCCAGCATCTCATCCATTAGGGCCGATGGTGTGCTGTGCGGTCCCCAAGTCCGTCAAGGTGCAGGAGCCTGGAGGCATGCTGCTGAGGGGAGAGCCCAAAAGTGCCAAAGAGCAGGTTCTTGAGAGCAGGATATTTAGGGTTAGGGTCCACCCTGGCTGCTGTTTCTTCGTCCAGCACGCTCATGACGTGGTAGAACATCGTGGCATCTGCTGAAATGTTCCTCAGTTGAATCTACGCCTCCGCCTGCCCAAACCACGTATGCGGGCAATGGGTCCAGAAGGGGGGCAGTTGGATGGTAATGGCATTGATCTCTGCTGGATCTATGTTCTTGAGGCCAGAGAGGCATCTGGGCTCAACGGGGCAGTGCTGGACACAGCCAAGAAAGTCTCAGCCACCACACTGAAAGTCGTTAATGACTGTTTTTATTCAAATTTAGCATGTGCCCCTTTAAGGGCAGCATGAGCTCAGTCATCGGCATTGTGACATCATAATCGCTGCCCCAGGCGGGCGCTGGGCAGGAGACTTGAGGCAGGGAGAAACCCTGACAGCGCTATCTTCCCATGGCTGCACCGCCACGTGGGGCTGGTTTGCCATGAGAGAGTGCGCCGCCGTAGTGCATTATTTAGCTTTGCTCACTTTCAATGAGAATGTGAGAAAAATTAGGAACAAATATTCATCACAACTGCTCCAGGCAGTGATTGTCCTCCCCAAAATGTCAACATTAACAGATATTGCAATAAACTAAAGTCATTGCTCTATTTATTCTAACCTTCCAAGAGTTGAGATAGTTGATATACTACATATGGACAGGTTTGTCACGGAAAGTCAAGAATAGTTCTGTGGAAGAAATGAATTTCCTTACCTGAAACTTGCTTTGATTTGGCTACTGCTGTTCATATAGCCCTTATATTTCATAGAAATGGACAAATCTCTAAGATCATACAAGCGAATTCTTGAATCATTGGAGGTCACAAGGATCTAAATTCGAGAATTCAAAACAGGAAGTCAGTCACTTAATAAAACAAAAACTAACACTACATTCTGTTCCTTAACAAACAAGTACACACCTTATTTTCACCAGGTAATGGCTCAATGCCTGTAATTTTTCTCCCCACTCTATTTCTCCCTCTCGTGGAGCGGACATGTATCTGTGTGTGGTATTTCAAATGCTGGAGAAGGAATGATTTGAAAAGGTAAACAAGATAATCTACAGGTGTTGGTTGGGGTCTACATGCAGAATGATTTACAATGCATTAAATTATTCTGAGACAGAAAATATTCATATAAATGGTAAATATTGCTTTACAAAACATTCCAAAAGTCACATGACCAACAGTTGTTTCATATATAGGATGCATTGGCAGGAAGTGGTATCAACACTGAAAGGGGTCATTCTGGCATTATGTAGGAAACATGTTTCTGATGGTGCTGCGAAGATGGAAAGATGGCTGCAGGGATTAGCCCTCGAGTGGTTTTTCACCACAGTGAAATCTCAGAGTGGAGTGAGCGACTGAGACGATATGTTGTGGCTTCCTGTGAGGCTCTGTAGCCATTTAGCACTGAGATGTGGGGCTCAGGGTTGACTCCTAGCTGACATGGTAAGGCTAAGCAACTGACGTTCCATTGAAATGAACTGAATTGTTTATAGTCACATTACTAAGACACAGTGAAAAGCTTTATTTGGCAAGTACAGTAAATTCCCTATTATCTGGCACCAACGGGAGAGTCACTCCAGCGCCTAGTGGCATTGGCCGGCTCTTCATCCTGGGAGTAACCATTTTATTCAAATGTAGCTTTATTTAAACAGATGCTTCAGGCTGGCATGACCAGGATACTCCACTGGCTGAACATTTGCTTATCTTCACCAAGGAAACCTGACTCACCTCCGCCCAAGTGTCCCAGTCAGGCTCTCGGCACACCTTCCTCGCGCCGATGACCCAATTCACCGCCATACAAGTGGTGGCAGCAAAAAATAATGCGCGTGCATGGAGGGTGTTCTAATTCAGTGGGGCAAATTTGCTCGTGTCTAACGAAGTTTCAGTGCTCCCTCGCGGGGTCCAACTCCCCAGTCTTATTTATTTGAATTTTTATTTATTTCCTTGATTTTTTTTTTGCCAGTTGTTTGAGTTTCTCGTTGATACAATTCTGCAAATTTGTGCTTAAAAACAGCAGAATGTGCAATAATAAGTGTAGGATGTAGTGAAATAGTTGAAGCAGGGCGTAGTGTTACAAAATCCAAGTTCAGGATATAGAAAAAGGTAGTTTCAACAATGAAGGAGAATCTTTCACCCATAAAAGATCCATTTAAGAATATGATAACAGCAGGAAAGAAAATGTCCTTGAATTTGGAGGTTTTCAAGCTTGTGTACCTTCTGACTGACAGTGTGATTATGGCGGAATGCTTCCTTTAGTATGTGGGCATCTTTCTCAAGACATTGGGAGGTATAGACTGAGTCAATGGTGGGGATGTTGTCCAGGCATTGACAATAGCTCTCACATCACTTCCTGGGGGATACGATAGAAGCTACCGTCTTTGCTCAGCAGAGGAGTTCTATTTCAAGATCCCAGCGCAAACAGTGTACAACGTCAAGGGATGAAGTTAGAAGTGTAGAGGGGTACGAATATGTTCAAGAGCACAAAAATCAATCAACACTCTGCAGAATAGTCCATAAATTAGCAAACTAGTAAATAGCAAGATTTAGGAAAATAAAGCAATGAAATTTATATTGACAACAAAACAAGAATTACCTCTGTGTCATAAAAGATGCATCTGCCATCATAAGTGCCAATCACAGCATATTTACCATTTTGGCAAAAGTTTGCTGCTGTTATTAGTTTTGTCTGTCCATCGATTTCATTCCACAGTGCCACCTTCTTGTCAGGAATGTTCCACAAACGGAGCTTCCCATCCAGCGATCCACTTAAAAAGTACCTGTCATCCTGGAGAAAAGCAGATCAAACAAGGATGGGATGTAACAATCTCATCCAGACTTGTAGGGCTTGATTTCGATCTGGGTTCAGCAAGAGAATTGCAAGCTGAAATAAACTGTTGGAGGCATGGAGCAAACAAACCAGTGCACCAGGTCAGTCTCTCATTGGCATAAATACAGCAGGAGAAACAACAAAAACTTTATTTATTGCAATAATTTGTGCAAATGACTGGACCTGAGGAACTCAATGACAAGCAGCTATTGTCTGGATGGAACACAGTGTAATTAATGATATTCCTGCAATTTGTTAGCCCAAGATACAAATGGAGATCTTGAACTATATTGCCAGTACAGTGCTGACCTTCCAATGGAAATGATCAGAGATCACTACCATTTCATTCTTATGGCAACAGCTATAAAAGGTCAGAGCTTTCCCTGTTCTTCCAACATCTCACCTTATAGTAACTGAAAATTAAACTAATTGTGCATCATTCCAACTTCTGTTTGCTGGTTTTTTTTGTGGAAAACCATTTACCCCACTGATACATTATTAAAACCTGTTGGCTGGTTCTTGCTGCGTGCAAAACAATTGCAAAATTGACCTGTGGGGCAACGATTATTGATTGGAAGAAAATGATTACCTGTAAAGCATTTTGTTGCTCAGATACTATACAAATGCAAGTGATTTACAGGTTATAAAGTTGAAGACATTTGACAATCACTGAGATAGCTTAAGGGGAAAGTTCAATGTCCAATTCATGCATTGAATTAAGGGTTAAAAAAATAAATCTGAGCAATCATTAATCAACTGGAGGAACTCAGTGGGTTGAAAAACATCAGTGGGAGGAAAAGAATGATCAATATTTTGGGCCAGAACCCTTCTTTAAGACCATCTTGATGAAGGGTTCTGAACCAAAACAGCATCTCATTGATGCTCAGATCTCCTGAGTTCCTCCAGCATATTGTTTGTTGCTCCAGATTCTGGCACCTGCAGTTTCCTGTGGATCCCTTCAATTTTAAAAAACAATGTGTTTGCCGACAAAAGACCAGCTTTCATTACCAATGAATGCGTTTTGGAGATTGTGGTGGCAAGTCACCTTCTTGAACTCCCACATCCATAATGTTGACAGAAAGGGAGTTCAAATACTTTGATGCATTAACAACAATATTTCTAAATTAGGATGGTGAGTCATTTGGAACAGAATTTGCTGCATTTCACCCTCTTTCTGTCAGTTAGTTTGGAAGATCCCTGCTGAAATAGCCAGAACGAATAACTGCAGTGAATTTCGTTAAACCAGAGGTTTGAAGGACAAGACGAGAACTCACATCAGATGCGAGTAGGTGACATCCAACCCATATTAATCAAGAGAGTTTAAAAATAAAACAGTATTGATGAGATTACTGCACTCTTAGTATAGCAGGAACTCACCATTAGACAGAAAGGTTTGACATTGCTTTTAGCAACAATACTAATCAATCTTTGTCAACAGTGTGATTAAAATATCAGTACATTCAACCATTCTTTTAATAACAAAAGCAAACATTATGTGTACTACTTACCCTTGGGTGAAAAGCTATAGCAGTGACAAAATCTATATGCTGAAAGCAGCACAGACATTCCCTCCTTGATATATGCCACAAACGGACAGTTTTGTCCATGGAAGATGACAGCAAAAAGTAGTTCTGGGAGGATTAAAGTCAGAATCAATATCATTTCTAGACATTGTAAAATGTAAAGGAATCTTATACAATGAATATTTCGACATTATCTTTGCTTTAACCAGTAGAGGTTAGTATCAAGGTAAATGAAAAATAGTCTAAATACAGAAATGCTGGAGGGACTCAGCCAGTCCCTCACCATCCAAAGAAGGCAAAGATATATTAGCGACTTTTCAGGCCCGAGTCCTTCCTCAAGGTACGAGGCCAGAAACGTCGGTAATGTATCTTTACCTCTTATGGATGCTGCAAGGTCGGCTGAGTTCCTCCAGAATTTGTGTTTTAACTCCAAGAACAGCATCTGCAGACTTTCATGTTTCACTCAAATGAAAAATAGAGGTAGTGTCTGCTTTTAAACAAATAAAAAAACCATGCCAAATTTACATTTCTTGATTTTCCTAGACCAATCAAATGGTAGAATTTCAAAGGTTTGAAGGAAATCTCCTTAAACTCAAGTTGCTGGTACCAGATGGTCAATTACATTTAAATGAGCATAGTTAATTTCCACGTCGTTTTTGTCCACCAAAGAAGAGTTCAATTCCTTCTGCCCTCACTTTCCACAATTGGGAGATGCTCATTCACAAGAGATCCCATACTCAGCATCTCCATTCCTATAGCAAAGCTCCAACTGCACCCTTCTCTTAAACCTATAGTTTGCTCAGATTTTGTCTCCACTGCAATGCTGCTCATCTTCCTCTGACCAAAATGCCTCTGCAATGATTACCTTTGTATGTTTGAGATCACCTCACAAAATGAATGAATATGCCACACCTGTCAATGACTTCATCAAGACGTGCATGGATGTGTGTGCCCACATGTACATACTGGAAATATCCGAACCAGAAGCCATGGATGAATGAAAAGATTTGCAACTTGCTGAGGGTGAGATCGATGGTGTTTAAGGCTGGTGATCCAAATGTCTGTAGTAAGTCCAGGTACGACCCACAGAAGGCTGTCACAGCAGCAAAGGCAATTTTGAGGGAAGCTAGAACAGAGTCAGATGTTCGCCAGCTATGACAGGGATTGCAGGCCATTACATTCTACAAGGCGCGGTGAACACACCAGAACTGGATGTGATGCTTCATTATCCTTTTAACCATATTTTCAGAAGGAAAACTCAACACCTATGACGAGGCTGTGATATCTGTCTCGGAGGCCAACATCAGAACATCCTTCAAGGTGAACTTTTGCAAAGCGTCAGGCTCAGATGGCAGACCGAGCAGGGTACTGAAAATCTGTACCAATTTGCTGGGGTGGTCACATCATTTTAAGTTTAGACACACACAGCGCAGTAATAGGGCTTTCCGGCCAACGAGCCCGTGCCACCCAATTACATCCAAATGACTTACAACCCCACCTCCACCACCGTACGTTTTGAAGGGTGGGACGAAACTGGAACACCTTGAGGAAATACACACAGATAGAGGGAGAATGGACAAACTCCTGACAGACAGCGCTGGCTTCGAACCAATATCGCTGGTGCTATAACAGCATTGTGCTAACCGCTGTGCTAACTGTGATGCACAATTTTCAATCTCTTATTACTGCAGTCGGAAGTTCCCACTAGTTTCAAAAGGGCATCAACCATCCCTGTGCCCAAGAAATGTAGGCTGAGTTGCCACAATGACCAACATCCAGTGGTACTGACATTAAATGTGATGAAATGCTCCAAGAGGTTGGTCATGGCCAGAATTAACTCTGGACCTATTGCAATTCATCTACTATCACAATCGGTTCTCATTTCATTTCAGCTCTGGATTACCTAGACTACAGCAACATGCACATCAAGCTACTCTTCATTAACTACGGCTCTGCTTTCAACACCATCATACCCTCTCAGTGCTAGTCAACAAGCTCTAAACCCTGGGCCACTGCACCCCCTCTGCAACTGGATCCTTGCCTTCCTCATCGGAAGACCAAAGTCAGTAAGAATCAGAAACAACATCTCCTCCTCACTGATGATCAACGCAGGTGGAACTCAAAGATACATCCTTAGTCACTGCTCTACTCATTCTTCACCCATAACTATGTGGCTAGGTACAATTCAAATGCTGTCTGTACCAGAGTCGTCGGCAGAATCGCAGATAGCATCGAAGTAGCATACAGGTGGGGAGATAGATTAGCTAGTTGAGTGGTGCCATATCAACAACCTTGCACTCAAGATTAGAAAAACCAAGGAACTGATTGTGGCTTCAGAAAGGGGAAATCAGAACACAAATTAGTCAGCTTCATGTTCCTGGCTGTCAACATCTCTAAGGATGTGTCCTGAGGCCTCAACGTTGAAGCAATCATGAAGAAGGCTCACCAGCGGCTATACTTCATGAGGAGATTTGGTACGTCACCAAAGACTCCTGCAAATTTCTACAGGTGTACTGCATTCTGACTGGTTGCATCATTGTCTGGTATCAAGGTGTCAATGCATAGGGCAAGAAAAAAAACGACATAGAAGTGTGAACTTGGCCAGTGCCACCATGGTATCAATCTCAACTCCATCGAGGATAACTACAAGAGGTGGTATCTTAAAGCAGCCTCTATCCTCGAGGACCCCCACCACCCAGGCCATACTCTCTTCACACTGCTCCCATCAGGATAGAGTTACAGGAACCTGTGGATAAAGACCCAGTGGCTCAGGGACAGCTTCTTTCCCAAGCCATCAGATTTCAGAATGGACAATTGACCACAGACCATTTGGCACTTTCTTTTATTTCTGCAAAATTAATATATTGTTAAATGTAATTTATCGCAATATTTTCACTCTGATGCTGTAAAACGATGAACCTATGACATGTTCATGACAATAAATTCTGATTCTGAACTCAGTCCCTGAAGTCCAGGCAACATCCAAGTAAATCTTCTCTGCACTTTCTATCTTTCCTGTAGTGAGATGACCAAAACTGCACACAATACTCCACATTTGGCCTTATAAGATTCCCAACTCCAAAACTTTGATTTATGAAAGTCAATATGCCAAAAGCTCTTTTTACAACCTTATTCACCTGCGACACCACTTTCAGGGAATTATGTATCTGTATTCTCAAATCCCTCTGCTCTTCCACATTCCTCAGTACAGCGTCTGTCGTTTTTTTGGTTTGGCCTTCCAAAATGCAACACTTCACACTGGTCTGCAATAAATTCTATGTACCATTTTTCAGTCCATTTTTTCCAGCTGATCCTGATCCCTCTGAAAGCTTTAAAAACCTTCTTCACTGTCCACAACACCTCCAATCTTAGTTTCATCTGCAAACAACAATGGTCCCAGCACCGACTCCTGAGGCAAACCAACAGTCATAGATCTCAAGACTGAGAAACAATCATCTATCATTACTCTCTGGCTTCTCTCGTCCAGCCACTGTCAAATCCAGTACACTACTTCACCATAACATAACATAACAATTACAGCACGGAAACAGGCCATTAGGCCCTTCTAGTCCGCACCGAACCAAACACCCCTTTCTTAGTGTCTGAACCTTTCTGATTAACTTCCCATGTGGGACCTTGTCAAAGACCTTGTTAAAGTCCATGTAGTCATCATCCACAGCCTTTCCTACATCAACTTTCCTGGTAAGCTCATTGAAAAACTAAGATTGGTTAAACAAGATGCACAAAGCCGTTTTGGCTATCCCTACCGAACCAAACACCCCTTTCTTAGTCCGCACCGAACCAAACACCCCTTTCTTAGTGTCTGAACCTTTCTGATTAACTTCCCATGTGGGACCTTGTCAAAGACCTTGTTAAAGTCCATGTAGTCATCATCCACAGCCTTTCCTACATCAACTTTCCTGGTAAGCTCATTGAAAAACTAAGATTGGTTAAACAAGATGCACAAAGCCGTTTTGGCTATCCCTAATCAGTTTCTGGCTATCCACTAATTGAATATCCAATTTCTTAGAACACCTTCCAATAATTTACTGATGTCAGGCTTATAATTTCCAGTTACTTTTAGAGATATTTTAAAAAAACAGAACAGCGCAAGCTACCCTCCAATCCTCTGGCATCACATTTGTGGCTAAGGACATTTTAAATATTTCTGCCAGAATCTCTGCAATTTCTACAACTTCCCTCAAGGTCCGAGGGAATATCTTGTCAGGCCTTGGGAACTTATCCACCTATTTGCTTTAAGACAGCAAACACCTCTTCCTCTTTAATCTATATAAGTTCCATGACCTCACTGCTTGTTTTCTTCCCACAACTGTGCCGGTTTCCTGAGTGAATACTGATGAGAAAATATAACATAAGATCTCCTCCATCTCTTCTAGCTCCATACAAAGCCAACCACTCTAATTTTCAAGGGGACCAATTTTGTCTCCCTCTATCCTTTTGCTCTTAATATACCTGTAGAAACCCTTAGGATTTTCCTTAACATTGTCTACCAAAGCAACCTCATGTCTTCTTTTAGCCTTTCTGATTTTTTTCTTGAGGTTGTCCTTGCATTTTTTATACTCCTCAAGTACCTTATTTTCCCCATGTTGTCTTTATCTGTTATACTCCTCCCTCTTCTTCAGAACCAGATTCCCCCAATATTCCTCAAAAACCAAAGTTCCCTATGCCTACTCACCTTGCTGCTCTCAAGCTTTACCACCAGGTACTCACCCAGACTCGATTCCATGATATAACCCCATAAGTGTGGTCATACCTTCCTCGTTCCTCAGCTCTACCCATATAGCCTCAGTAGACAAGCCCTCTGGTCTGTCCTACCTGAGCATAGGTATGATATTATCCCCGATGAGCAAAGCCACTCCTCCCTCTTCCATCCCCTCGTTCTATGGTGTCTGAAACAACAGAAGCCTGGAACATTGAGCTGCTAGTCCTGCCCCTCTTGCAACCAAGTTTCACTAATGGCCACAATGTCATAACTCCACATGCCAATCCACTGCTCCTCTGCCTTTACTACAATATTTGCATTGAAATAGATGCACCTGAAAACATTTACACCACATAAAACCTGCTGACTTCTAAAAGTGCGTGCAATTTTCACGTTATCTTTTCCCTCCACTCCTCTATCTGCTCTGGCACTCTGGTTCCCAGCCCCCTGCAAATCTAGTTTAAACCTCCTGGAGCAGCACAAGCAAACCTTTCTGTAAGGATATTAGTCCCTCTCCAGTTCAAATGCAAACCATCAGAACAGGTTCCACCTTCCCTGGAAATAAGCCCAATGATCCAGAAACCAGAAGCCTTCCCTCCTGCCCCATGCCTTTAGCGATGTGTTAAGCTTCATGATCCTCCGATTCCTAGATTTTTCTAACTTTGTGTGTTATCTTGCAAGATCTGTGCCTGTCCATCTCACCAATCTGTTCAAAGAGAAGTCATCCTACTACAGCAAAGAAACAGTCCCCACTTCAAGGGTGGCAGTTGGCGTAACGGTTAGCACAACACCGTTACAGCGCCAACGATCAGGACCTGGGCTCAAATCCCGTAATGTGTGTAAATAGTTTGTATGTTCTCCTCATGTCTGGATTGGTTTTCCCGGGGGCTCCAGTTTCCTCCCACCTTTCAAAACACATCAGGAATGTAGGTTAATTGGATGTAAGTTTGGTAGTATGGACTCGTGGGCCGAAATGGCCTGTTAATTTTTTTTAATTTATTCACTTATCCATGCCAGTGATTGGTTACATTTCATCAGGGGCTTTAACATGTTCCGCTTTCCCCAACTCTTAAGCCCAGTCATTGCAAATGGACGGACAACTGTAATCAACCAGCCCCAGCTATATCTTTAACAAGCTTTCCAGTCCTTTAACAATCTGTCCTTGGCCACTTGCATTCTGACTCTGTATGTAGTCTGATATAAAAGAATTCCATTCAAAGACTGCTCTCACTTCAGTTAACTACCACTATCAAAAACTTCTTCAGTAATCCTCATTATCGTTTTGCTTTATTGAAAATCCTCAAGTCCCATACAAGATATTTATTCCACATTCTTTCTGAACTGCATTGCGTTTTTATTAACCTCAATACAAGAACACAAGGCACTTGGCCCTTCAAAGCCTGACCTGCCATTCAGCATGATCACAGCTAATCGATACTGGCCTCAACTACTTTTCTGTGCTCAATTTCCCAATCTTTTAAATATTTATTCATCTTCTTCAATATATCTAACAGTCTGGCCTCCACCATGCTTGGGTGTAGAAAATTCCAGAGATTCACCATCCTCTGAAGGAAGAAGTTTCAATGTAATCTGATTAAATAACCTATACACTAGTTTATAGTTACATGTCCCTGGTTGTGCCTCTCCCACCTGTGGAAACATCTCATCATCAACGCGTCAAGGCCCGTTTTAAGACCTTGTATGTTCTATTAAGGTGTAAACTCGGTCTTATAAACTGCAAAGAATACAATCCCTTATCCATCTTGCCTCCCTTGATTAAACAATCGTCTCAACTCCCCTATTCTTAAATTCCAATGCCTCCACTGCAAAGGACAACATTGTCTTTCTTGAAGGTCATAAATTTGTTAAATGCCTTGGACAAATACTGCACAAAATGAATTGTTTATTGTCATATTACTAAGTTACAGAAAAAAAAACATTCGCATGACGTCCAGGCAAGTCAAGCCATACTTAAGGTCAACAGGTAATGCAAAATAAAGAGTGCAGCGTATTGTGTTACAGAGAAAATTTCAGTTAAAATGGTACAAGGACAGCACACTACAAATGAGAGGTTTGTTTAATAGTCTGAAAACAGCGGGAAAGAAACCGCCCTTGACCCTGGTGATGCATAATGCAGGTATACATTTTTTTTTGTACCTTTGACCAAGAGAGGTCCAGAAGATCAGCTGTGTGCCCCTTGTATTTACAAAAGGGGTGCTGCCTGAAAGGTGCATTTTTGTCTTCAGGATCTGAATCCTCAGTTCCGCTGTATGCCTGAGAAACCAAAAATAAATAAAATATATGAATTCTTACGAAGCAATTCTTCTAAATTGCACACCTTCAGACTTTGTTGACCTGATATTTTAAAAGGATACAGTAATATACTTGGGAATAAAATAGCAGATTTCATTTTCCAATGCTTTCATATACTGTAAATACCTTCATGTTCAAAACTATATTCAGAAAGTAGGATTTTTTAAAATCAAAACCTGAACAAAGTTCTTATAACTAACAGAATAAATGCTCGAAGGTCAAGTTCATTGCTTCCAGAGTGCAGCTTGAAGCCTTATAGCTGCATCCCGACTAGTTTTTGCACTGGTTGCATTGAAATAAGTAGGAACATCACTGCATCACTTTAAATCAACAACTTTCAAATTGAACCGTGCAAAAATCTAAGTTAGGTTACATCTATGGCAGAAGTTGACATTTAGATATTACATTACTACTGCGCCACATGCTCTTTGCTGCAACACAAAAAATCTTTGGTGACTCTGCAAAACCGAGCAAATCAGGAACTTGCCTTACAGCACGGAAAAGAAAAGTATGAAGAGTGCACAGTTTGCTATTGTTTTGTGCTTCTAATGAAAAAACTAAGCTCATCCCCTATTTTCATTTTGCCTTCAATACAAAGAATTTTTTTTTAAACATACACACCGTGTCAGTGTCAGATTTTGAAGAACTCAAACTTTCTTGTGAAGGTGATGGTGACACGCGACCTAAATTAAATTTAAAATTGTTATCAGGCAGTATGATTTAAGTGTCAGATTACCGCTCAACACCTTTTATAAAAAAGATTAAAAACAAATACCTCTAATATCCCCCCACATAAATTCATAACTCTTTTGCTACAAAATGAATTTACAACTCCATATATGCCAAGATCCAATTAAACCAGAACAGAAGTATGTACTAGGTGGTCACAAAAGATGAAAATTACAATTATCCAAAACCCATGCTAAAAACTATTCAACCTTAACCATCCTCCCAGCTTCTCATGCCATATGAGATTGAAATCACTAAAGTAATATAACTGCTTTTTTTAAAAAAAGGAGTGAAAAATAGTTGCAGACCATTAAAGCTGACACCAGTTGCCAGAAAAATGCAATGTAACGAACAATTTAGAAAAGCAAAGTTAATTAAAGCTCAATGGTTTTAATGACAGAAATAACATTTGATAAGCTTTACTTTTGGAAGATTGACTAATGGGATAAGTATGTAGGAAAAATTAATATAGCACATCTATATTTCTGACAAACTTTTAAAAAATGCAGCATAAAAATGAAAAGTAATTGAGTAGGAACGTTATTTTTTCCTGCCTAATCCGATCATTTTGTTTCTAATACGATTTGCAATTTCTGAAGTATTTACTTGGGTTTCATTCTGGTGGTGGGGGAGGGTGGCTTAGAGTTCACACAACTACATTTTATTTCAAGCATTAACAAGACCAGAGCAGGAGGACTATGTGCTGCTTTGACTTTGTATGAAGAAAGATACTGTGTCACAGACAGTGCAGTACAGATTCACTGGCTTGATCCTGGGTAGAAAGTTGCTTAGAGAGGAAAAGGGAGCCCAATGGGTCTTGCCTCTGAAATTTGCTGCCAACAGCAGCTGTGGAAGCCAGGTCACTTGTGTATTTAAGGCAGTGATAGATATATATCTGAGTAGACAGGCCAAGAGGAAAAGGCAGGGTCGTGAGGCTGAGTGAGAGAATGGTTCAGCTCATGATGGAATGGCAGAGCAGACTTGATGGGCCATATGGCCTACTGCTACTCCGATCTCTTATTTTCTTATGGTAAGGCAGTATCCATGGAAAAGGTCATTCAATGCTTCAGGTCGGAACTTGGACTCTGGACCCAATATGGTGAGGGACCATTTCTCTCCACAGATGCTGCCTGACCTGCTAAATTCCTCCAGTTTCTCATTGTTTGACCAATCCTAATGCTGCATGGAATATGTACATCCTTCCTCCCTTTCCATTGGTTTCCCACCCCACCCCCCCCAACAAGTGCGACAGTTGCCTTTTACATCCTAACTTAGTGTTGATTGACCGATTAATTGGCTCCTCTAAAGGAGCCTTTGTCAAGTTGAAGGATCATGGCGATCTGGAGAGCTATGTATGAGAGGGTAGGTTACTGCAAAGTAGGGGTAAAAGCCGGGAGAAAAGCAGTCACGAGACAGATAATATGCCACCCAAGGTTCTCTCTCCATGCAGTTTGCTCTTCCTGATCACTCATTGTGACTTGCAGGTTTCAGCATCCAGACGCTGTTCCTCTCAACCCTACTTTATTATTTCCAGCATCAAGGAATTTGAAGTTCTTGGGAGCCATGTCAAGGGTGCCCCAACAACAAAAGAATCTGGATAATACCTTTACCTCCATGAATAAAGGTCAGTTAAGTTATAAACATCTAACCATGCACATCCTCCTCCATTCACATGCATGGACCTATTTACCACCAGTCCACTAATGCAAACACATAGCTGAAGTAGCCTCATTTCACAAAAAAGATTACCTTCGGTGTTGTATTTTATTCTCATGTTGTTGAAGTAATCCCAAGCATTCTTTAAAACCCATATTCGGACAACTTTATCTTGCCCAGCCGTTGCAAGTAAACGACCACAGTGTGAAAACTTCATTGTCCACACAGCTCCCTAGAAATAAAAACAAATTTCTCATTTCCTGTTATAGGCAATAATCAACTTTTTTGTTTCATAAACTGATGAATAGCCTGCTTTCTAAGAATTAACCAAGATAATTTTAACAGAATAATTATAGATGCATGGAATGATTGCAGCACAAGAGGCCATTCAGCCCATGAGCTGGCTCTCTCTAAATAATTCTCTTGTTTAGAGCTTCCGCACTTCCCTTTCCACATAACCTTCCAATTTTTACTTCTAAAAGGGCACAACGGACCATAGCCATTGCCATTTTGTCTGGATTTCACATTATTCTTTATACTGTTAACACATCTCCCTTTACCCTTCTCTCGATTCCCAGCCTCTCCATCTATCCCTAGTCCTTCAACCCAAGAACCAATCTCATTAATCTTCTGAAGTCTCTCAATATTTGGGCAACTAGAATCAAACAGTCTTCTACTTGAGGAAGAATAAGTGTTTGCAGTGCTGGCTCGACGGGCCGAAGGGCCTACTCCAGCTCCCATTGTCTATTGTCTATAATACTATATCTGCTTGACTACCCACTTTCTCAACCTGCCTGTCATTTTTAAGAGTGAAGCCTGAGGTCCCTCTGCTCTTGGATGTTTTTGGAATTTTGCTGAGTACCTCTACTTGGTCTGCATCAGTCACTAAACCTTAACATAACAATTACAGCACGGAAACAGGCCATTACACCGAACCAAACACCCCTCTCTAGTCCCACCTCCCTGCACAATGCACATAACCCTCCATCTTCTTCTCATCCATATACCTGTCCAACCTTTTCTTAAATAATACAATTGACTCCGCCGCCACTATTTCTCCCGGAAGCTCATTCCACACGGCTACCACTCTCTGAGTAAAGAAGTTCCCCCTCATGTTACCTCTAAACCTTTGCCCCTTAATTCTTAACTCATGTCCTCTTATTTTAATCTTTCCTCCTCTTAACGGAAATAGTCTATCCACATCCACTCTGTCTATCCCTTTCATAATCTTAAATACTTCTATCAAATCCCCTCTCAACCTTCTACGCTCCAAAGAATAAAGACTTAATCTGTCCAATCTCTCCCTATACTCTAGATGCTTAAACCCAGGTAACATTCTGGTAAACCTTCTCTGCACTCTCTCCACTCTGTTTATATCCTTCCTATAATTAGGCGACCAGAACTGCACACAGAACTCCAAATTAGGCCGCACCAACGTCTTATACAATCTCAACATCACCTCCCAACTCCTATATTCCATGCAATGATTGATAAAGGCCAGCATACTAAAAGCCTTCTTCACCACCCTATTCATGTGAGTTTCTACCTTCAGGGAACGATGTACCGTTACTCCTAAATCTTTCTGCTCTTCTGTATTCATCAATGCTCTCCCATTTACCACGTATGTCCTGTTCTGATTCTTCTTACCAAAATGAAGCACCTCACACTTATCAGCATTAAATTCCATCTGCCATTTTTCAGCCCACTTTTCTAAGCAGCCCAAATCCCTCTGCAATCCTTGAAAACCTTCTTCATTATCCACTATTCCACCTATCTTAGTATCGTCTGCATATTTACTAATCCAATTCACCACCCCATCATCTAGATCATTAATGTATATAACGAACAACAATGGGTCCAATACAGATCCTTGAGGCACACCACTGGTCACCGGCCTCCAACCTGACAGACAATTATCCACTACCACTCTCTGGCCTCTCCCTTTCAGCCAATGTTCAATCCATTTGACTATCTCAAAATTTATACCTAAAGACTGCACCTTCCTAACTAACCTTCCATGTGGTACCTTATCGAAGGCATTACTGGTCCATATAGACAACATCCACTGCGCTACCCTCATCCACATTCCTAGTCACCTCTTCAAAAAATTCAATCAGATTGGTCAAACATGACCTTCCTCCCATAAATCCATGTTGAGTGCTCCTGATCAGACCCTGTCTATCCAGATGTTTATAAGTACTATCTCTAAGAATTTTCTCCATTAATTTACCTACCACAGACGTCAAACTTACAGGCCGATAGTTGCCAGGCTTCCTCCTTGAACCCTTTTTAAATAACGGAACCACATGCGCAATGCGCCAATCCTCCGGCACTATCCCCATATCTAATGACATTTGGAAAATTACTGCCAGAGCCTCTGCTATTTCCTCCTTCACTTCTCTCAATGTCCTGGGGAAGATCCCGTCTGGTCCCGGAGACTTATCCACCTTTATATTCTTCAAAAGCCTTAAAACTACACCTTTTGTAATCTCTATATTCCCCATATTTACCCAATTTGCTTTTTTTATCTCACATCTCCCAATATCCTTCTCCTTAGTGAATACCGAAGAAAAGAAACTGTTCAATATCTCCCCCATTTCTCTAGGCTCCACACACAGTTTTCCCCTCTGATTTTCTAAGGGACCAATTTTGTCTCTAGCTTTCCTCTTACCATTAACATATTTGTAGAACTCTTTTGGATTAGTTTTCACCCTGCTTGCCATAGTTTCCTCGTACCTTCTTTTAGCTTTCCTAATTCCTCTCTTAAGATTCCTCTTACATTCAATGTATCTTTCAAACATCTCCTTAACTCCATGCTTCTTATATCTAATGTACGCCTCCCTTTTTCTTCGAACCAAGTTTCCAATATTCCTTGAAAACCACGGCTCTCTCAAACCTTTTGCCCCTCCTTTTAACCTAACAGGAACATAAAGCTTTTGCACTCTCAAAATCTGATCTTTAAAAGACTTCCATCTCTCTACTACATCCTGCCCATAAAACAAATTGTCCCAATGCACACCCTGCAAGTCCTTTCGCATCTCCTCAAATCTAGCTTTTGCCCAATCAAAAACCTCAACCCTTGGCCCTGACTTCTCTCTTTCCATAATGACATTGAAGCTGATGGCATTATGATCACTGGACCCGAAGTGCTCGCCAACACTAACCTCCGTCACTTGACCCATCCCATGTGCCAACAGTAGATCTAACACTGCTCCTTCTCTGGTCGGCACCTCTACATATTGTTGTAAAAAACTATCTTGCACACATTTCACAAACTCTAACCCATCCAGTCCTTTCACAGAATGTGTTTCCCAATCTATATGTGGAAAATTAAAATCTCCCATAATTACAACCCTGTGCTTATCACAAATATCTACCATCTCCCTACAGATTTGCTCCTCTAGGTCTCGGTCCCCTCCGGGTGGTCTATAATACACCCCTACAAGTGTAACCTCTCCTTTCCTACTCCTCAGTTCCACCCAAATAGCCTCCGTGGATGTGCCCTCTAATCTATCCTTCCTAGGCACCGCTGTAATATTTTCCCTGACAAGCAATGCAACCCCACTTCCTCTTGCCCCTCTGACTCTATCACACCTAAACAACGAAACCCAGGGATATTCAGTTGCCAATCACATCCCTCCTGCAACCATGTCTCACTAATCGCTACCACATCATACTTCCAAGTATCAATCCACACCTTCAGCTCATCCACCTTTTTTACAATACTCCTGGCATTAAAATATATGAATTTCAGAGATTTCCCAATATTTAATCCCTGTTTTCCCTCATCTTTAATAACAACATTATTTACTTTTCCTGCCAATTGCCCTTCATCTTCTTCCAGAGCATTTTCCTTCTCTATCACCTGCCCATCCATATTCAAATACTTACTACAAACTTTCTTTGTTTGCATTCTAACCTTCTCCTTACTGCTCTGTACTATTTTGTTCCCTTGTTGTATATTATTTTAATTCACCTTCCCAGTCTCACACCAACATGTCTGTCCTCTGCCTCAAAGGGGTCAAATAAAAATTGAAAGAAAACCATTTTGTATTTCACCCAAAAGTATGAACATTGAATTTTCCAATTACACCCCGCACATACTCACACTGTCCTTCTAATTTTCTTCTTCCAAACTTCATTCCCCTCCCCTCGCCATCTGGTTCTACACATCCAGAGAAATGAAACACCTACCCTTTCACTTCTTCCCTTCCTATCAGCCAGGTCTCCAAACAATTCTTCCAAATGAAATAGCAATTTGTTTGCATTTTTCATTTTAGTGATCGGCATTCAATATTCAAACATTATTTCCTGCATGTTTGAGAAACTAAACATAGATGGGCTTCATTCAGACTGCAAGTGGGTCCCTGAGCTTTTAATCACCCGAAGTTCCTCATCCCACTTAGACCTTTCTTCAGTTTTGTTCCAACAAAACCCAACACAAGCTCGATGAGCAGCATTTTATTATCCATCAGGGCTTGGTAATGAATACAACATTTCAGATACACCGACCCCACCCTCCCCCCACCTCCCCTCCCCCTCCCCCAATCTCTATTCCTCGGATTTGCAGTTGTGGCCATAATTTTCCTGCTTCACATTCCTTTCCCTCTGCACTCTTCTGCCTCCATTTGAATTATCACTTTTACAGCTTTGGTCTGCTCCCCATCACTGACATCTCCCTTGCTCTCCACACCCCTCAGCTTTGCAGCTTAAACATGCTGATTATCTCACTTTTCGATTTCAGATAAAGGCACCTTGAAACATCAGCTGCCTCTCCACACTAATATTGCATCCTCATTTTTTTCCCATACAGGTCATTGTTATACACTGAACCAAGCCATGAAAGACCCCAACAATGAAGACGCTGTTTACATCCGGTACCGCACGGATGGCAGTCTCTTCAATCTGAGGCGCCTGCAAGCTCACACCAAGACACAAGAGAAACTTGTCTGTGAACTACTCTTTGCAGACGATGCCGCTTTAGAGCCAGCTCTTCAGCGCTTGACATCCTGCTTTGCAGAAACTGCCAAAATGTTTGGCCTGGAAGTCAGCCTGAAGAAAACTGAGGTCCTCCATCAGCCAGCTCCCCACCATGACTACCAGCCCCCCCACATCTCCATCGGGCACACAAAACTCAAAACGGTCAACCAGTTTACCTATCTTGGCTGCACCATTTCATCAGATGCAAGGATCGACAATGAGATAGACAACAGACTCGCCAAGGCAAATAGCGCCTTTGGAAGACTACACAAAAGAGTCTGGAAAAACAACCAACTGAAAAACCTCACAAAGATAAGCGTATACAGAGCCGTTGTCATACCCACAGATAAGTTCCTTATCTGTTAAATGAGTTTCCTGCAAAAAAGCCACATCAACTTTTAATTTTTTTAAGTAAGCAAGTACTTTCTTACGCTTAATAGGATTATTTAAACCCTGAACATTAACAGAGGCAAACTTAAGTTTAGACATTACTTACAATAACACAAAGAAAAAGGAAGAAAAAAAAAGAAAAACACCCCCTTCCCTTATCCCCTCCTAAAACTACAGAAAGAGAGAAAAAAAAATTTAAAGATAATAATAAAAAAAAACTTCACTCCTTAATCCAAAAATTGATGAAAAAAAAAACAGGTAGGAGGTTGCAACCACCTCCTCCTGTGTCAACCGCTCAATGCGGTAACTCCCACAAGGTATTGGGTGTAAGATAACTCACACGTAGCAGATGACTTCTGGAACGTGATGCCTGCCCAGCTCCCTCTCCCAACTCCCATTTCACATTAAACTATAATCATTATCTGAAATATTTTCAGAATTTTTTTTTAAAATCAACTTTATCACTCCGACCACCATTGTTTCCATTTCTTCTTGGAATTCGATTCCCATCTTGCGTCTCCACTCTCCTTGGAGACCGTGGTGGACTACGTCTTTCCTGAAATTGCGTAATTGGCAATAATTGAGCAAAGTCCATAGCTTCCTTAGGATTGTCAAAAAATTTTGGTTGATAGCCATCTTGAAAAATCTTCAATACTGCAGGGTATCTAAATGTTGCTTTACATCCTTTTTTCCACAACACTTCTTTCACAGGATTAAATTCACGTCGTTGAGACATAACTTGTTGACTAAAATCCGGATTTTAAAAAAACACGATTATTCTGAACCATCAATGGAGATCCTCTTTGTTGTGCATTTCTTATAGCCACACGCAAAATTGTCTCTCTATCATAATAATTTAAACAACGAACCAGAACAGGTCTTGGATTTTATCCTGGAAAAGGCTTTCTTCTCAAAGCTCTATGGGCACGTTCCAATATTAAGCCTTCCGGAAACTTATCTTGTCCTAACACTTGTGGAATCCATTCAGTGAAGAATTTTCTTGGATCTGATCCTTCCATATCTTCTGGTAAACCAACAATTTTTATATTATTCCGTCCAGATTGATTCTCCAAATAATCAACCTTTTTCGCTAAATTTTTATTCTGAATTTGTAAAATGTCATTGTTTTATTTACATCTTGTATTTGATCTCGTACCTCGACTATGCCTTGGTCACAAACATCAAGTCTTTCGCTCGTTTCAAGCTTAAAAGCTCCATAATCAACCATCTGTTGGGTATTAATGTCCACCAAAGTATTAAGCTTTGTATTAACTTGAACTAAAGCCTTACCTATTTCTTTTATTGTAGAGGATAACTTAGATTCAAGATTCTTAATAAGCATATCTACTGGAATAGATTCAGGCACAGTAGGATCTTGGTGTTTCTGTGTAGCCAAAGGGTCTTCTATTCCTTCCCTTGGTTTAACTGCTTTTCTTACAGAATGACTGCGTGTGGAAACCCCTGCCACAACCTCCTCAGCTGTATCTGGAGGCTGATGGCCAGGGTTATCTTTAACCCATATTAAATCAAATGCCTTCATTACATCGATGTCTGTTGAAGTCTTCATTACTGATGGTGCATTTCGTAGCGCCACCGCTACATCAAACGGTAAGCGTCTTTTTAGAGTCGGGTCTTCAGCTGGCAGCGTCCCAGCTGTTCTAGCTGTCAAAGATTCACTGACAGCGCTCACAGCGGGCGTTGATTCACACACACGCGCCTGGCTAGCCCTTTGTTCCAAGGGCTGCCGGGCGCCATCTTTAAAGAGCCCTACAGATAAAGAGCGGAGCTCCGTTGCCGAATCTTGTACCTCTCTTCCTGGATCCATTCCACGCTGAGTCCTGGCTTCTTGTAAACAGGTAGGCTCAGATAACCTCGGGAAATGCAGTTTCTTAACAATCTGTTGCTGTTTTTTTTTTAACTTCTTTTCAGCAGTTGTACCATTAGAAACTGATTCAACACCTCTAACTATTTCTAAGCTTTTAAAAAGTTTTAATGGGCACTTATTGACAAAACAATAACAAAGAGTCAGGAGAGGACTGGAAGGCACTTCTGTTCCTTACGCCATCTTGCCACGCCCCCTCTCTCTTCAACTCTCCATCTAAAACAGCACACCACTATCTCCCAGCCACAAGCAGTCAGAAGAATCCCTTGTACTGGCGTCATCAAGGAGAGCAGCCTCCGGGCAGCGTCGGAGTCTCTTGGGGAGGTGTCGGTGATCGACAGCAGTCAGCAAATTTTTGGTGAGAATTAAACATTATTTTAATACTTAAAAAACCTTCCCTTGTTGTTTGTTGTTGTTTAAACACTGTTACAAGTGATTTGCTGTTGCTTCTGAGCTGTTTTTAAAACAAAAGACCAGTTCTCTGAAAAAAACGTTTATCTGACATAGGCCCTGTTCTGATCATTTCTGATAATCAGAGCCGTACTGTATGTTACATTGACAATTATGGAGTATATCTTAAAGGCTGGACCTAAATTTGCAGTTCTAGTCATTTTCTGCATCTTCAAAATCATTGGAACAGAATTAGAATCACATGGTGAGATTCTTGATTATATGATTAGACTTTTCTCCTTCCAGCCTCCTGCTCCTGCAATTTTTAGAATCCACATAGAACACTACAGCACAATACAGGCCCTTTGGCCCTCGATGTTGTGCCTACTTGTATGTTCCTTAAAAAGATCCCTTCCTGCCTCGTAACCCTTTTTCTTTCATCTATGTGCCTGTTTAAGAGTCTCTTAAATGATCCTAATGTTTCATCCTCCACCACCACGTCTGGCCTGGCATCCAGCAGATTAGTTATACTTATGCTACTTATATGTGAGACAATGGTATTTCTTCTGCAATGGAAGTTTTAAAACCTACATTATCCACACACTAACATACCCATTTCAAGAAAAACGTCCAGTTGTTGTGACAGCAAGCATCTAAGCATGATATTGAAGCTAATTAAACGATTAAAGAAGTCTCCAATTAAGAACAGGCCCACAAGGAGATTAGCTGTTGGCCGTGGTCTTGAAAGTTCTCCAAACAGAAGAGTCTTATTTGGAATAATTAATTAGATTGCTGTTTGCACCTTATTGTTCCTTGTTAACATATCAAGAAAGCAACACTTTTCTGAAATGCATTTACACTTTACAAGTCTGTTTCACCGCTGAAATTCGGAAACTCTGTAGACAGGCACATTAGTCCCAAGTGCAGAACCTCCTCACTGGATGGAGAACACACCAGGTTATCTCTGACATCATAATTGTGACAACCTTGGCCCTTAAGCAGCCAGTATCATGTATCAGACAACATTCAACTGAAATTTCTTTGCCTACCCTTGACGGTGATGAACTAACAACATTTTGAAAGTTTAATATCAATTCAACCAAACATTTAAAATGATTATCTCAACTTTGCATTGCAATAATTTTCAATACAGTAATCAATGCCCCAACCTAAACCAGTCACAACAGAAACTGATATCCTTTCACTGCTGTGCCTGTGCAGTTCTTTGAACGAGCCATCCAATCCGCCTCTGAAATTGCAGCAGCTGTAGAGCCAAGTCATTGGGTATATTTAAGGCAGAGATTGATAGGTATCTGAATAGTCATGATATCAAGGGTTATGGGAAGAAGGCACAGGAGTGAAGTTGAGCAGGAGAATGGATCAGCTCATGATGGAATGACAGAGTAGACCTGATGGGCCAAATGGGACTGTTTCTGCTCCTACATCTTATCGTCTTATGAATAATTTTCCTAAATTTACCACCCTTACAACATTAAATAGATGGCCACAAGTAGCTAATTGTTCAATTGTAATCCAAAAGTGTCCAACAATCCTAATCTTTATTATTACTGCTTCGACCTGCTCTTCAATCAGCAAGGTTTTGCAAGTTGATTATAATTGCATACAAGTATTTAGAAGTCGGTGAGAAATTTACATTGCCATTCTGAGCATGTAATCCATATTTTAGAACAAGCAGTCCCATTTGTTATCAGTACAGAAGTTACCCAATGATGGCCTGCTTGAATACCTCCATTGGAGTACCGAACTGGCAAATTCTCAATCTGGCCTGAAGTGCCACAGCACACAGAATGCTACAGCACAGAAAACAGGTCATTCAGCCCTTCTAGTCTGTGCCAACCATCATTCAACTAGTCCCACTGACCTGTTCCCATTCCATAACCCTCCAGACCTCTCCCATCCATGTATTTATCCAATTTATTCTTAAAACATAAGGTTGAGCCCACATTCACATCAGATGGCAGCTCAATCCACACTCTCACCATCTCTGAGTGAAGAACTTTCCCCTAATGTTTCCCCTAAATCTTTTCTCTTTCAGTTTAAAACTATGGCCTCTTGTATTTATCTCCCCCAATCTAAGTAGAAAAAGCCTATTCACTGCTTAACCTCTCATAATCTTATACACCTCTTGTCAAATCTCCCCTTGGTTCTTCTTCACTCCAAGGAATAAATCCTAACCTGTTTTAATCTTTCCCTGTAACTCAACTCCTGAAGACCCGGCAACATCCTAGTAAATCTTCTCTGCACTCTTTCAATCTTATTGAAATCCATCCTGTAGCTAGGCAACCAGAACTGCATACAATATTCCAAATTTGACCTCACCAATGTCTTAAACAACTTCAACATAAGATCAATACTTTGATTTATACTGTAATAGCTAAGATGCCAAAAGCTTTCTTTACAACCCTGTCCACCTGAGATGCCATCTTCAGGGAGTTATCTATCTGTATTCCCAGTACCCTACATTTACTGTGTATGTCCTACCTTGGTTTGCCCTTCCAAAATGCCACACCTCACACTTGTCTGCATTAAACTCCATCTGTCATTTTTTGGCCCATTCTCCCAGTTGGTCCAGATCCCTCTACAAGCTTTAAAAATCTTTTTCATTGTCCAGACGCATCTTATCTTTGTGTCATCAGCCAACTTGCTGACCTAATTTACTACTTTATCATCCATATCATTGATATAGAAAACAAACAACAATGGTGTCAACATAGATCCTTGAGGTACACCACTACTCACAGACCTCCAGTCTGAGAAGCAACCATCCACTACCACTCTGTTTTCTCTCCCACACAGCTAATTTCAAATCCAGTTTACAACCTCTCCATGGATACCTAGTGTCTCAACCTTCTGAACTAACCTCCCATGTGGGACCTTGTTAAAGGCTTTACTAAAGTTCATACAGACAACTTCCACAGCCTTTTCTTCATCTATCTTCTTGGTAACCTCCTTGAAAAACTCCACAAGATTCAAGGAAAATGGATTTTGTACAAAATTTGACTGCCTGACTCATGAAATTCCTAGCCATGAACAGAACACTACACTCTCACAATGGTGTCCCATCATTTGCTTGCTTCATTGTGAAATAGTATACTTGGCTAAAAAAAATCTTGATAGCAAGAATTAAAAATTAAGAAATAGATACACTGGAAAGAATGCAGCTGTGTACTAAAATGAGAACTTACCATGTGTTCACCACTTAAATCTTGGACCATTTTAATCTGATCAAAGTCAAAAGGTCCTTTGAAACTGTGTGCAGCTTTAAACCTAGCAGGTCTTGTGTAAGGCATACTCTCATCTTCACTTGAAGAAACATCATCTTGATCTGTATGGAATACTAAAAACAGCAATTGACAATTTTACACCAAACACAACAAGTCATGAGATGATGAAACAATGTGATGTCACAAGACTACAGTTTCAATTTGGGAAACTTGTGAATGCATGAGATGCCTCTAAAAACTCCATGCGCTTCACACATTTCCTTATCAAGAGATATTCCTCAAAGTGGCTCCCACTGTCACTGATGACAAATTCCACCACACCTCCACTACACAAGCACAGTCTTTGGTTTTGAGCAGAAGCACACTATTCTGAGTTCATCCATGGCTAGAAAATTCCACCAAAGACTTCAGGAAAACATGTTAATGATCTTCTGGAATTACAGGCCGAGGAAATTCCTTAAACTCGCAACTCTCTGATGATGGCACATGAAGGCCAACAGCAGCATATGGAGTTCTTGAAAACTCACCCCACCCCCAGCTGTCAAGCTCCCTCTGCCCCATCATTTGTGTCCCAGAGACTCGTTACAATCTTTAATTCAATATTCAGAAGCAAGTCATCCCCAACTCCAGAGGACTGCCAAAGAAGGTGACCTCTGCACATCTTTCTACAATACAAATAACAATTGCTAAAGTTAACCTACTTTTTGATCATAATAAATTATTCTGATCAGATGTTGTTTCTCACAAAAATAGTTGAGCCAATTACCCTTCAAACTTACCTTCACCTCGGACACTCTTAACTTTATTTACAGCTTTTTCGCCATACTCTTCAGCAAGATGCTTTGCTCTCTTCACCGATTTTCCCAAAAATTTCTTGAGCTGATTACTGGAAAATCATTAAATTCATGAGATAAATGTATGCATTTTACATCTTAAAATATTCAGATTATAGTCCAGAATGTAAATACCTTTTAAAAGCTAGATATTGTTGACAGAAATAGTACTCTGAGGCAGGCTCGACAACATAACAGGTGCAATTGAACTTAATTTTTACATCTTTGAAGCCTGTTTTACACAGCAGAAATTGTATGTTTGCAAAGATGGTCATAAAAGAAAAAAACAAATTCATTCTTAATTTGAGGGTTAAGGAGCAGGATCAGGGAAGACAAAAGCATAATCTCTTCCTACACTTTCCTCTCCAAAACATCTCACTGCTATTTATTCAAGCAATTTAATTTATCAGCACTCCCATACAGAAATTAAGGGGTTATCTTATGAGGAGAAATTTAGTCGACTGGGACTATACTCAAGGAGTTTAGAAGGATGAACGGGGGATCTAATAGTAAAAAAATTATGAAAGTATAGTCGAACCCTGTTACAAAGCAATACTTTGCGTTCAAAAAAAGGAAAAAAATACATCACGAGAAAAACAGGGGTTTCAATAAATTATTGTAGCTACAGTCGAAATTAAAACAAATTAATTTGAAGTAAACCAACAGCTTCTGCTCCCCACAGCAGGCTTATGTCCCCGTACTTGCTTCTGGCAGCAACCCACTGCCAGAGTCCAATGACTCATTGCGTTATACCCAGATTCATGTTAAATCAGAGTTCCACTGTAATAGGCAAGATTGAAGCAGGGAGGTTGTTTCCACTGGCAGATGACTAGGACATACCTCAAGATTCAGGGGATTGGATTTAAGACAGAGGAGGAAGAATTTCTCCCAGAGAGTAGGGAAGCTGTGGAATTCTCTGCCCCAAGAAGCAGAAGAAGCTGCTTATTGCATGTATTAGGGAAAGATTTTTTTCTGAAGAACAGTGGAATGAAGGGTCAAGGGGAGCAGGCAGGCAAGCAGAGCCAAATCCACGGACAGATAAGCAATGATTTGATTGAGTGGAAGAGTAGGCATGACATCAGATGGCTGCTCTTATTTTTTATTGTTCTTGTGTATCTGATGAACTGCAGTTTATCTGGTTTCATTATCAAAAATAATGCTATGCAATGAAAGTGGTGAACATTACTTAATGGATAACTTTTTCAGATGCCAACAAGAAGATCAAATGTATTACAGGATTGCAAAGCAGTGTCAAAATCTAAGGGTGTAATAATTCAATTATTATAGATCATAGGCATGGTTAATTTGTGATAAAGACACTCCCCAGTTAAACCATCAAGTCTGCCAAAAACCACTCTCCACATTTTCAAGACAATAATGCCACAAAAAGGCAACTTGATCCAAATGGTCCAAGGTGATTTATGTACTTCATTTGGACCTTCTTAAATGGTTTATACTGTACTCTGTAACAAGACCATAGGACATAGATGCAGAATTCAGCTGTCGGCTGATCGAGTGTTTGATGCAATTCAAATAGTGACTGACAATTTCTTCCTATCAACCCCATTCTCCAATTTTTCCTCATAACTTTTGACATCCTCACTAATCAAGAACTTACTAATCTGCTACATCTCAAAACAATGAAAACTTCCTGTAAATATATTGAAATCCAATAACTTTTGTAAGATCTAGCCAAATATTGTGTTTCAATAATAACAAAATGGTTAAAATGTTTAATTACACTGAAAACTAAGGTGTTCAAATGTATTGCAAAGCTAAGGAAATCCAGAATAGACTTCCTGCTCTTCCACAAGAAGTAATATCTTGCATGTTCTCCAAAATTAACTTCAAAATTTCAGGTTGTTAAAAACTTTTTTTTGTCAAAGAAACTTGATTGTATGGTGCAAATTGCATCAGTTATGAATGAGCTTTAAAAAGCTTAACTGTTTATTAACAACCTTATTTGTCCAAAAGCTGCCAATTATACATTCAGTGTATTTATTAAATACAGTACTGGTGGCGAATCTGCCTGCCTTGCAGCAGGCAAAAAAGGAATTTCATGTAATATGACACTGCTGTATTACTATGACAATAAATTGAATCTTGAAAAGCTGCAAACATTTTTGGAAAAGTTCTTACGTTTTTTGTTTAATTTTATGACCATCTGGCTCAGTCGGAGTCGGATGAATCTTCTCCTCATCATCTGATTGTGCAGCATCATTGCTGGAATTGCAAAATCATTCGGATTAAAATAGATTTCCTAACAGACATATTTTATCTGGCTAAATTCCACTCAAGCTGCGAACTTCAAATCAAATCATGAGCAAACACTTGTTTGACATTTCGGATCACAACTCTGAAGTAATTATTCAGATAGTTAGTACCTTGCTCCAGAGATCATTGGAAATACTTTGTTTTAGTAGTTTTAGCACTGAAATATAAAACAGTGAAGCATATTTCTTTTCATACTGCTTTTACATTTACATGAGTTAATGGAACAAAAATACCTTTATTAAATTTGGTAATGGAACATAGAATTATTTTACAACTAATAACATCCTTTGTAACAGGAATGAAAATCATATCTATTGGTTTTCTTTTGTTCAATTTTAGTTAAACACAATAGCCATAGATCAATTTTCCAACATGATAGCATAGTCTCAACTCCCAACAAGATAGCTCACAAATTCAAAGTAAATTTTCTCAATGAACAAGCTGTACCATTGGTAACCAAGTATGGATATTTGTGGACAAGGGATGCTGCTATCAGTAGTAGTTACATACCTCACGTACTCCTTTGTCCGACGCATTATATGTAACGTTAACGGATTTAGACCTTTGGGTAATTTCTCCTCAGCCATATTCAGAGGGATCTCTTCCCCTGTATCGAGGTTCTTCACCATCACACTTGCTAGGATTTCCTTTTGCAAAAGAAATTAATTTATTAAAATCTTTCCAAGCAAACCAATATACAAAACCAAATCTCTTGACTACAGCAGTGTGTAGCATTTAATAAAAAAAATTCCAACAAGCTCTCTGATGCAAAAGAACAATTTTGTCATCAGTGATAGCAATGAAATAAAGGTAGCTGAAATGTCTCAAAGAAAATGTGGAACTGTGGTAATTTTATTTGTACAGCATCACTGCACAAACAGTTTGCTTCTTTCTCAAACTGGAATCTGTTTCCCCTCAATTAGTGATCGCACTAAAGACAAAACAGTCAAATCCTTGTCAATAATCCTTCCTGGTGGTGTGTGGAGTTGAGACCAAAAATTCTTCCATAACTTTGATTTCCAGACAGAAAGCAAGGCACTTCCTAAATAGCACAAAGGTGCATATGGTAAAGCGGACCATAACATTTGCACGCTGTGGTGCGCTAAAATCCAATAACACAGACAATAAAAATACTGACAGTTTCCAAGGGTGAATTGGCTGTGCAGTGTAAAAAGCCTCTCAAGTTCTATCATTTTTGGACTTGCAGAAATTTTCACTAAATTCACGCCAAGTTCCATAAGCTACCAGATCAAATGAAACTGAAGGCTATAAATTCTCAAACATCTGAGGCTTCCTGAGAGGTTCTTTGGCCTCCTTCACAGTATTCTCTCCTCTCCATTCATGTCTGAAAACTTCAAAGTTGCCTGATGCATTGAACAGCACTTCATATCCCAAATATGAAAAAAAATCCTTTGAGCTTAACAATGATGGACAAGTGTCTACTTTCCAGAAACTTGAAAAGGTGTTTTCCCATCTGCACAAAACCGTTCTGATCCAACTTCTGCTCAGGCCTATCTGGGACTTGTGGAGAATGAATCATTTCCTTTAGATGATTTCTTTTGACACCTGTAGTTCTTGCTCTTCTGTACCTGACCACTGTTCCTTGGAGTCAGAGAGCAACACAGTCCTTTTGCCCAACTCGTTCATTCCTGGTTTGCAGTTTATTTCTGTTGCTGAGGTGAGGAGGATTTGTCATTTGTTCTTATAATTTGCAAAAAATTCCACTTTCAGTGCACGTCTTCCATCCAGATATGCTCAGCACAACTCCAACTTTGCGCTGTCCCTCATCTTGTCAGACCTGTCATCTTCAGATGCTGCATTGCCTCATCTGGCTCATTAATGGCAGAGAGACTGGAGTACATCTCCCTGCTTAGAATAATTCAAGCCTATGATCCTGAGTATCTTACATTTTTGAAACCAGGTCAGCTAAATTTGGATTCACACTGGATTTGCACAAGCTGGTTGATGGTGACTCAGTGGGCTGATGGGACTGTTTACGTGTAGCATTCCTCTTCATGTCTTTGTCAAATGAGACCAAATCTTTACATTTCATGCCTCATCCTCTCAGCCCTCTCTTGTATGCCACTTGCATACATAGTTCTCATACATTGATGAATCCTATCTTGTTTAAAAAAAATCATGTTAAATAGCTCCTTCCCATTTTGCACAAAATATGTCAATATTCTTCTTATGTGTTATCTCACTGTTGCAAACCCCTTTGAGCCATCTGCTTACACTATATCAGTTCTTAATTCAAAGTTTTATAATACACACTCCATCACTCAAGTCTCAGTGACTCATTTGGCAGTTTGTGCAAGTAATCAAGCATTCAATTTCTTTTGTCAGATGCTTGAACAGTTCACACATCTCATTTGGATGAAGCAGAAATAAAAGAAGCCCAGAAAATAATGAACTCCTGCAACATCTGACAAGTTCAGCATTTTCTAATCAGGAACTAAGTGACCCATGAAGGAGACTTCTTTTATATTTTTGGTTGTGCATTCAACTTCAGTTGCTTCTCTTGACAGCTTTTGGGCAGGGTAAAAATGCCTCTAATATTTCACTTCTCAATGAGATCTATGGAATGGGATATTGAAACAAGATAAACAAACTCATTGAGCTGTGTATGGCAGACCTAATACAATTGCCTCATTCACATCTGGTAAATATTTCCTCCTTAGAAATGGTCCATCCAGCAAATTCGCAACTAGCCAATTGATTTTTGAACAATGATATCTGGGGAATGTGTGAAAGAATACAGTAAGTTTAACAAATATGCTTAATAAAGGATTAATGAATTAGGTGAGAAAATACAGTAGTTGCCTTATAACATGGTAAGAATGTAATTGCCTTCTAACATGACTTTCCCTGTGCTGTCATGAGATAGTAATACCACAAAGATGTATTAAAAGTAAATATTGTACACCAAGACCAAGGACACCCTGACATTTCCCAGCCATCTGCAGACACCACAGGGAACATGTTGTGGAAAAACAAGAATCGCCAGCTTTGTGAAACTCACGCAGACCCCTGCCCAAAGGTGTATAAAAGTGGGATTAACACTCCATATGCTTTGAGTGGGGATCAGTGTAGAGAATGAGTTACTGAACTCTTTCTTTGTGCCCCTCACTCCCATTAGCATTATCAAAGCTGAATAAAGAAACTGTTGTACACTTAATCGGTTTTGCTGAATTCTGCTATTTTATTGCAATGCGGGCAGACTTTCACAAATGAACACATGCCCCAGGGATTCAATCTCTGCCAAAGTAACTTGCTCCTTCTCAATTACAATTTCCTCCCTGAGAACTTCAAGTACATGCATTGGTGGGCAAGTGGCTGTTTGCAATTGTCTGAAACAAGGGGAAACTAGCTTCCAATCTCTGTTCCTTGAAAGTCATCTGTGGTTTTGCTTACGAGTTTCGCAGCTGAAATGAATACTTGTATTGAATCAAAACACATAACCTTTTATCGTGCACATTTGTTTGTCATCTGTCAGACCTGATTACTTCCAGATATAGGGTACTTCTAGTTCTCTATAAAGAAATCCACATCATTACCCTCAATCCCTGAGCTCAGAGAGAATCTCCATTTCAACTTCAGTGTGATTTTGATGCACATCAGCAACACAATTTCAAATCCACCACTCAAACTCCATTGTTTGCTTTGAGAAAACGTTGCACATTGCTGCCAAGTCAAAATATGTTTCTGGTTGTTGCACAAGCCTTCTGTCTTAGGGACGTCTGGATGATGCTTCAGTTTTAACTCTGCTTAACACCAGTCATATCATTTTCCACTAAGAACTTGACCCTGCTCCCATATCCACAGGTCTCATCTTTATCACTCTTCGTCATTCAGTTTATAGAAATAAATTGTCAATCAACGTAACACACACTACTCATCATACACAGGGCATTTTATTTTCCGATGCTTATTGCCATCCACAATATTTGTAATGTCGAAGCAGCCTTGGATTACTTTTCTTTTGCAGCTCTTGCACTTCAATGCAAGTCTACTTTTCATCTAACATTTTGGGTCACAGTTGGATAACTCCAGAGTTTTGCATACTTGGGTATACTTCAACACCAAGTTAACAATGATATGTTGGAGCCATCTTCTGCAGTTGGATTAATAGATTTCACAAATAATCCAAAAGGCATACATTTTAAAACCACCAAATAGCAACCTGCACACAGTCTTGGTTCTATTAGTATCAAATGATTTGCTCTGCTCCATCCTTGTTCACTAATCACTGCAAGATCAACTGTTTCACAATGAGGTAAATTGCTCACAATGCTTTCAGTATACCCCCCTCAGCATCATTTGTTGCTGGAAGGAGCAGGGGGAAGGAAGGTGGTTCATCGGCATTTTTACTTTGGTTTGGTTTATCTCCCATTGCCAACATACAAGTTCTTAATTACACTTTGCACTATTTTGACAAATTGCTTACCTGACAATCCAGCTGTTTACATAGCCTTATCTGTTTAATCATGTATATTTCCATACGAATCTAACAACTTGCCCAACTCTACATCCTGTCTATATTCTTATATAACCAATGACAACATCAAACACTATCCACAACTCCTCCAACCTTTGTATCATCGGCAAATTTACTGACCCATCCTTCTGCTTCTTCATTGAGGTCATTTATAAAAATCTCAAAGGAAGGGGTCCCAGAGCAGATCCTTGCGGAACTTCGCTAGTGACTGACTTCCAGAATACTTCTTGCCCACTACTACACTCTGGTTTATACAGGCAATCAACACAGCCAAGGTTCCATGGATCCCATGACTTTCTGAATGAGTGCCTCATGGGGGACTTTGTCAAATGCCTCATAAAAATCTATATACATACCACATCCATTTCCTTACCTTCATCAGTATCTTTTGTAACCTTCTCAAAAAACTTAGAGGCTCGTGAGTCAGAACCTTCCCCTCACAAAGCCATGCCAACTATCCCTGAGAAGACTACTTCTCCAAATGCTCATGAATCCTGTCCTTAAGAATCTTCTCCAATGGTTTACACATCATTGATCAAAGACTCACAGGTCTATAATTCCCAGGATTATCCCTATTACCTTTTTTAAACAAAGAGGACCACATCTGCCATTCTCCACTGCTCTGTCACCTCCACTGTGGCTGAGGAAGATGCAAAGATCATTGCCAACACCCCTGCTATCTCTTTCCTCCTCTCCCACAGCAACCTGGGGTACATCTTGACCAGCCCAGAGACTTATCAATCTTAATGTTTTTAAGATCCAGCAAATCCTCTTTCCTAATCTTAACATGGGCTTGTTCTATTCTGACCTCACTTTCACCTTTTGTTTGGTGAATTCTGAAGCAAAGTATTAATTTAGGACCTCCCCAACTTCCTCCGCCTTCAGGCACATGTCACCTCCTTTACCCTTAGGCAGACCTCATCATCCTTTTGTTCTTCACATATACATAGAACACCTTGGGGCACTCCATCCTTCTAGCTAAGGCCTCCTCATGCCCCCTTCAAGTTCTACCAAGTCCTTTCTTAAGTTCCTTACTGGCTACCATAAATTCTCATGAGCTTATCCTGTTTTTTTTTTCCTTTTTAAATCTAAATCTAGTCTGTGTCTAGTCTGTCTAAACCCTTAAGAATTTTATGTTTCTATAAGATCCCCCCTCAATCTTCTAAATTCCAGAGAATACAAGCCTAGTCTATCCAACCTCTCTTCATATGCGAGTCACTCCATCCCTGGTACCTTCTCTGCACCACCTCCAAGGCAAGGATATCCTTCCTCAGATAAGGTGACCAAAACTGCACGCAGTACTCCAGGTGTGGTCTCACCAAGGCACTGTACAGCTGCAGCAGGATCTCCCTACTCCTGGACTCAAATCCTCTCGCTATGAACATCAACATACCAGTCGCCGTCCTCACCGCCTGCTGCACCTGCACGCCCACTTTCAATGACTGATGCAGAGCAACACCCAAATCTCGCTGCATCACCCCTTTTCCTAAACAGATACCATTTAAATGATCCTCTTTCCTGTTCTTACCTCCAAAGTGGATAACCTCACATTTATCCACATTACACTGCATCTGCCACGTCCTGGCCCACTCGCCTAACTTGTCCAAATCACCCTGCACTCTCTTAGCATCCTCCACACAGCTAACCATGCCACCCAACTTCGTAACATCTGCAAATTTCGAGATACTGCTATCTATTCCCACATCTAAGTCATTTATATCATAAACAACTGCGGCCCAGCACTGAGCCCTGCAGTACCCCACTAGTCACTGGCTGCCATTCTGAAAAGAACCCATTTATTCCTACTCTTTGCTTCCTGTCCCTCAACCAATTCTCTATCCACCTTAATTCCATACCTCCTCTACTGTGCTCTAAGTTAATACGCTAGTCTTCTGTGCGGAACCTTATCAATCGTCTTACTAAAGTCCAGATATACCTCATCCACTGGTTCACCCCTATCCACTCTACTGGTTACATCCTCAAAAAACTCTATTAGATTCGTCAGACATGATTTCCCCTTCACAAAACCATCCTGACTCTGTGCGATGATACCACTACTTCACAAATGTACTGCAAGTGCATCTTTAATAACCAATTCTAGCACCTTCCCTACTACCGATATCAGACTAAATGGTCTGTAGTTACCGATTTCTCTCTCTTTCTCCCTTCTTAAAGAGTGGGGTTACAATGGCCACCCTCCAATCCTCAGGAACTAATCCAGTATCCAAAGAGGTTTGAAACATTATCACCAATGCATCCACTATTTCCTGGGCTACTTCCTTCAGCACTCTCGGATGCAGACTATCCAATCCCGGGGATTTATCCACCTTTAATCCCTGCAATTTAACTAATACAACTTCTCAAATTACAATTATTTCCTTTAGTTCCTCCATCACAATAGATCCCTGATCCTCAATAATTTCCTGAATATTAGTTATGTCTTCCCCCTTGGTGAAGACAGAACTAAAATAATAATTAATACAGTCTGCCATATCCTTGTTCCCATGATCAACTCACCCATTTCTGTCTGCAACGGACCCACATTTGTCTTAATTAACCTCTTTCTCTATCTGTATCTATAAAAGCTTTTACAGTCATTGTTTATGTTCCCTGGCAGCTTCCTCTCATAATCCCTTTTTCCTTTCCTAATTAATTCCTCTGCAGAACTCTACATTTCTCCCAATCATAAGGGATATTATTCTTTTTGGCTAGTTTGTAAGCTCCTTCTTTGGATTTGACACTCTCTCGGATCTGCCTTGTTAGCCATGGATGTGCTACCCTCCTCGATTTATTCTTCGAACAAACTGGGATGTACATTTTCTGCACTTGCTCCAAGTTATTCTTAAACGATTGCCATTGCATTTCTATCATTAGTCCTTTAAGTACCATTTGCCAATCTATTTTAGCCAATTCACATCTCATATCATCAAAGTTACCCCTCTTCATGTTCAAAAAACCTTTGAGTCTGTATCAACTCTGTCACATTCCATCCTAATGAAGAATTCCACCCTATTGTGGTCACTCCTGCCCAAGGGGTTCCTCACAACAAGATTGCTAATTAATCCTTCTCTATTACTCAATACCGAGTCTAGAATGGCTCGTTCCCTCGTCGGTTCCTCAACATGCTGATTTAGAAAACAATCCCGCATATATTCTAAGAAATTCTCTTTAACCTTATCCTTACCAATTTGGTTCACCCAATCTACATGTAGATTAAAGTCACCCATTTCAACTGCCGTCCCTTTGTTGCACGCCTTACCATTTTCCTTCACGACTCCTTCACTAACCTCACTGCTACTGTTAGGTGGCCTGTACACTACTCCCACTAGCATCTTCTGCCCCTTTGTGTTTCGCAGCTCTACCCATATGAATTCCACATCCTCTAGACTGATGTCCTTCCTTTCTATGGCATTCACCTTTTCCCTAACCAACAAGGCTACTCCACCTCCTTTTCCATTTTGTCTATCCCTCCTGAATGTCGAGTAACCCTGAATGTTAAGCTCCCAGTCACATTCCCCCTGAAGCCACACCTCTGTGATCCAAAATATATCAGTTATTAATAGCTCTCTCCACATTCAATTCATTTATTACAAATGCTCCTTGCATTGAGACACGAAGCCTTCAGTCTTTCTTTAGCCACACTCTTATCCCTTTTACCATTATGCAAATAAATTGTTATTTTTGATTTCCCCCTACCCAGCTTTTATTTGCCTGCCACTAATGCTTTTCACCTTGCTACCCTTTGCTTCTATTCTCATTTTACACCCCTTTGACCGTCTGGACTTCGTCACATTCCCCTGCCACATTAGTTTAAACCTTCCCCAACAACACTATCAAACAAACCCCCAAGAACATTGGTTCCAGATGCAGACCATCCTGTCTGTACCAGTCCCATCTGCCCCAGAACTGGTTCCAATGTTTCAAGAATCTGAAACCTTCCCTCCTACACCACCTTTCAAACCAGATTCATTCTAGCTATCTTGTTGTTCCTACTCTGAATAGCTCGTGGCACAGGTAACAATCCAGAGATTGTTACCTTTGAGGACCTACTGCTCAATTTATTTCCTAAATCCCTAAATTCATCTTGTAGTAGGACCTCATCCTTTTTTTCCCCAATGTCATTGGTACTGATATGGACCACGACAGCTGGCTGTTCTCCCTCCCCTTCCAGAATGTCCTGCAGCCGCTCCGAGACATCCTTGACCCTTGCACCCGGAAGATAACACACCATCCAGGAGTCTCATTTGCAGCCACAGAAACTCCTATCTATTCCCCTTACATTGGAATCCCCTATGTCTATTGCCCTACCACTCTTTATCCTGCCCTCTTGGACAGCAGCACCACCCACGGTGCCATAAACCTGGCTACTGCTGCCTACTCCTGGTGAGCCATCTCCCCCAACATTATCCAAAACAGCATATCTGTTCTGCAAGGAATTGACCGCAGGAGACTCCTGCACTATTTTCCTACAACCTCTCTTACTGTTGGTCACCCAGTCCCTATCCTTCTCTAGAAGCTAAAAGCTTTAGGCCTCTGTACCTGCCTCTGCAACTGGATCCTTGACTTTCTCATTGGAAAACCACAGTCAGTATGAATTGGAAACAACGTCTCCTCCTCACTGATCAACAGCACAGGCGCACCCCAAGGATGTGTGCTTAGCCCACTGCTCTACTCATTACACACCCATGACTGTGTGGTCAGGCACAATTCCAATTCCATCTACAAGTTTGCCAATGACACCACAGTTGTCAGCAGAATCACAAACGGCAATGAGGAACCATACAGGAGGGAGAAAGCTCAGCTCATTGAGTGGTGTTGACCACAACCTTGTGCTCAACATCAGCAAAACCAAGGTGACTGTGGACTTAGTGAGCACTGGGTCGTGTTCCCCTGGCTTTCTCCTGAGGTCTCAGTAGTGGAAAGGGTCAAGAACTTCAAATTCTTGGGTGTCAACATCTCCAGGTATCTGTCCTGGAGCCTCCATGTTGATGCAATAACAAAGAAGGCTCGCCAATGGCTATACTTTGTGAGGTGTCTGAGGAGGATTGGTATGTCACTCTCGTAAACCTCTACTCTGGTTGGTTGCATCACCGCCTGGTATGGAGGAGCCAACTTTCAAGATAAGAATAAAATCCAGAGGGTTGTTAACTCGGCCTGCGACATCACATTAACCAGATTTCACTCCATCGAGGACATCTGGATGAGACAATGTCTTATAAAAGCAGCCTCTATCCTCAATCACCCCCATCACCCATGCCACGCCCTCTTCAATCTGCCACCATCAGGGAAAAGGTACAGGAGCCTAAAGACGACCACTCAGCGGCACAAGGACAGTTTCTTCCCTGCTGCCATTAGATTCCTGAATAATCAATGAACCAAAGGCACTGCCTTACTTTTCGTGCACTATATATCTATATATCTCTATATCTATATATCTCTATATCTATATATCTCTATCTATCTATATATATATATCTATATATATCTCTATCTATATATATCTCTATCTATATGTATATCTATCTATATGTATATCTATCTATATGTATATCTATCTATATGTATATCTATCTATATGTATATCTATCTATCTATCTATATATCTATCTATCTATCTATATATCTATCTATCTATATATCTATATCTATCTATATCTATATCTATATCTATATAAATATAGATATATATATCTATATAAATATAGATATATATCTATATAAATATAGATATATATCTATATAAATATATCTATATATATATCTATATAAATATATCTATATATATCTATATATCTATATCTATATATATATCTATATAAATATATATATATATCTATATCTATATATATATATCTATATAAATATATATATATATCTATATATATATATATCTATACACACACACACATATATATATAGATATATATATATATATATTATAGAGAGAGAGAGTAATATTGCAAGGCGTTTGCACAATGATGCTGCCACAAAAAAAACAAATTTCATGATAATCATTTTTAAAAAAATTTTTTCCCCCTTTTACACCCACTCTCACCCTCCCACCCACTGGTACTTCACGCACCCCTCAGCCCCATTCACTCATGCCAGGCTCAAGCACCCCCGCACCATGACAATGAATCTTGAATCTGATTCAGAAATCCATCTTGGACACACCTGACAATCTTCCCCATTTTGACTGCATGAGGTGCCAGTTAATATTGGGAAGTTGAAGTTGCCCATAACAAACCTGAAATTACTTCCCCAATCCAAAATCTGCATACTTATCTGTTCCTCAGTATGCTGAGGGTTATATGGGGGCCTATTGACTACTCCCAGTAATGATTGCTCCTTTCCTACTTCTGTCTTTACCCCACACCAACTCAGTAGACTCTCGCTCTACAGCATCCTCTCTTTCTAAAGCTGTGATACTATCCCTTACCAATAATGCTACTCCCCAACCCCCTCTTATACATCCCATCCATTTTAAAACACTAAACCCCAATACCTGCATTAGGCTCTTTTGTCCTTCCGTCAGCCAAGTCTCTAAGGGCCATATCATTGCAACTCCACGTCCTGATCCATGCTCTAAGTTCATTTCCTTTAATCTGAGTGATCCTTCAATTGAAATAAACGCATTTCAAACCCGCCAAATTATTACATTTGTGCTTCCTCTCCATCTGTCCTTTCTCAAGCCATATTGCACCACCCTTCCCACATTCTGCTCTATTATCTGGATTCAGACTTTGGTTCCAACCCCCCCTGCCAAATTACTTTAAACCTCCCCAACAGCTCTAGCAAACCTTCCCCCCAGGATATTGGTCCATCTCCAGTTCATGTGCAGCCCATCCTTTTTGTACAAGTTAGACTTCCTCAGAAGAGATCCCACTGATGCACAAATCTGAACCCCTTCCCCCAGACCAGCCATGCATTCATCTGCCACAACTTCCTACTCCTACCCTCTCTAGAGTGTGGCACAGACTACAATGCCTGAGGTCCTGCTTTTCAGTTTCCTTCCTAACTTTCTATATTTTCTCTTCAGGATCTCATCCCTACTTCTAATTATGTCATTGGTCCCAACGTAGATTTGAAGTACATTGCAGTTCCTTTGACCGATTGCTGGAAATTTCCAAGATCTATCTTAAAATATGACACCTTAATAAACTTAATTCTTCACATATTCAGTACTGTACAACCAGAATGTAAAAATATAATAAATACTTCATAAGCAATATTTTGTGTTATTTTGTAGTTTTAATCAAATGGAGGAAAAATATCAGATTTATATTAGATGCTTTCATTCCTGTGAATTTCCTATGAATAAGTTTTATGCACTTTAGAGCAAAGAAATATCCTTCATGGAAAAATGAAAAGAAAATTCAACAAGTCAACATTTTGTATACTATTCAGTCATTTACACAAGTGACCTCTGGCATTTTGACCAGGATGGCCTACTCCTGGCTGTTGGTAAGTATAGAGTTAAGCAGTCCCAAGTTTGACTGCAATGTTGTACAGGGTTGAACATGAAAACAGACATTTTTTGATTTCAATCAAGATTAATGGCCATATGATTTGAGCATTGAATACTGGGTAAATTAACTGGGAACAGCTATGCAAGGTTTGCTTCAGAAAAAAATGGCCAAGAGAATTTGTTTATTGTAACAAAAAAAATGTAAAAAATCCCATTCAAGTTAAGATGTTCTTGGAAATTATAATTCAGTGACTATTGAAAATTCATAGGCAGCAGTTAAATACAGCATTTATTTACATAGGTAGCAAATGTAGCATCTATGCTTTATGCAGTTTGTACACATTGAGGGCAGAATATTTGCAAGTTTAAAACCAGCCCTTAAACACTATTTGAACACTATGCTGGATAATGTCTTGTATGGAGATACGAGTTCAGTGGTTCAGAATTTAATTCAAAATTGTATTAGATACTTCACATGAATTTGCAATCAGCCAAACATGTCACATTTTAAACAGCGCCTCTTTTAATTCTCCTAAACAAAATGAGATATTTCACCTCATCTGTCAGTTCTCGGCCAGAGTTTGATCTTGGTCTTTGTGGTCCCATCTCCTCCGTTTCAGGAATACCCGATGTAATTTCTCCAGCTCCTTTTCCATGTTCCTGTAAATTGAATTTACAAAAAATTATGTTCAAGATAATAAATATCAGGACAGCCTTCAAGTACTGTTGAAATATAATTAAGATTTTTTTGTGTACAAGTTCATTTGTCACAACATCTAGTAAGGTGAGAAGGTTCTTCTGCAAATATACAAACCCTGTGTAAAGAGAATAATTTACAGAGTACAGGATTACAATGAAAAAGATCAATTAGCACCAAAGAAAGCATTAAAGCATTGGTATAGGGTTAATTCACTCAAGCTTTCTTCAGTTCGTGTGGACAGAGGTTCCAAGTTGGTTACCAAAGCAGAAAATACAAAATCAAGAATAGATATGCAGGTCCATCACATTCACAAGTCTATACCCATGTCTGATTTCCCAAATTCTTGCAAATGGAAGTTTTCTACTTACCTGTGCAGTGACAACTTTGTCTCCACTAGCTGCACTTGCAAGATCTAAAGAATGTTGCAGTTCTTTTGTTAGATTCTCCACAGCTATATTAGGACTCACAAGTCCTACGGATGCCTCAGGATCTATTGCGCCTGCATTTAAAAGAAAGCACCATTTGCCAATTGGAACTTTTCATTTTAATTTCATATCAAAACAATGTTTAGCTATGCGTGTGGCAATCAAATTCAATGTCCTGTTTTACATCAATACTACACATAACTCAGTGTGTAGAAATATTGAATTATTCTGCAAGATTTGTGACATCACAAAACAAATCTAAAAAAGTATAAAAATGATATGGCAGAATAAAAGCCAAACTGAAAAAGCATTTCAGATGAAAAGAGTTGCTGAATTCTAAGCTTTGCAATGTCTAAAATAAGATACAGCATTAGAAATGAATTAAAGTAGAAAAATCATTATCTAACAATAGGTCAAGTAAAGTTTTTTTGTTATCTGATTGCACAAGTACAACCCGATGAAACAGTGTTCTCCAGTCCTCGATACAAAACATGCAGACATACAGGCAGACATAACTCACACAGAGAAAAACAATTCATATGCAGGGCAAGTATTCATTTATACAAATAAATAGATAAAGTTTCATTAATATGAGAATTCTCGATGGTTAATGTGAACAGTTCCTTTTGTCGTTCAACATTCTTACTGACCACGGGAAGACACTGTTCCTCATCCTGGTGGTGCTGGCTCTGATATTCCTGTATCTCTTCCCTGATGGGAGAAGCTGAAAGATGCCGTGTGCAGGGTAGAAGGGGTCCTCAATTTGCATGCCCTCTTCAAACAACAATCCTGGAAAATTTCATCGATGGTGGTTGGAGGAGGGGTGGTGGGAGGAGGGGTGGTGGAAGAGAGAGATTCCAGTGATCCTCTCTGCCACTCTTATGGTGCTGTGGATTGACTTCCAATTCATAATGTAGATTATAAATCCATGTGCTCAGAACATTCATGGTGTTCAGTTAGTAATATTATTAGAATAATATTATCAGCTCAATCTTGTACTAATCTTTACATGAATGTACTATTCATTCCAAAATCCTATTAGTAATTCCACTTGATATTTATGTTGTGAACGCATCTTCGACCATCTCAAACCCTCCTCCCATCATTGATTCCATCTATACTTCCTACAGACTTGGAGATACAACTAATATATACAAACTTCCACCCCACTCTGGCCATACTCTCTTTGCTTTCCTCCGGTTGTGATAAAGATACACAGTGAGAGACCACCCACCATAAGATTCAAGGACTGTGTTTTCCTGCAATTATCAGATTACTGAACAAACCTCAGAGAAATAATGTGGCCTTCGGTCCCTCTGTCCCAATCGGTCCCTCTGTCCCAATCGGTCCCTCTGTCCCAATCGGTCCCTCTGTCCCAATCGGTCCCTCTGTCCCAATCGGTCCCTCTGTCCCAATCGGTCCCTCTGTCCCAATCGGTCCCTCTGTCCCAATCGGTCCCTCTGTCCCAATCGGTCCCTCTGTCCCAATCGGTCCCTCTGTCCCAATCGGTCCCTCTGTCCCAATCGGTCCCTCTGTCCCAATCGGTCCCTCTGTCCCAATCGGTCCCTCTGTCCCAATCGGTCCCTCTGTCCCAATCGGTCCCTCTGTCCCAATCGGTCCCTCTGTCCCAATCGGTCCCTCTGTCCCAATCGGTCCCTCTGTCCCAATCGGTCCCTCTGTCCCAATCGGTCCCTCTGTCCCAATCGGTCCCTCTGTCCCAATCGGTCCCTCTGTCCCAATCGGTCCCTCTGTCCCAATCGGTCCCTCTGTCCCAATCGGTCCCTCTGTCCCAATCGGTCCCTCTGTCCCAATCGGTCCCTCTGTCCCAATCGGTCCCTCTGTCCCAATCGGTCCCTCTGTCCCAATCGGTCCCTCTGTCCCAATCGGTCCCTCTGTCCCAATCGGTCCCTCTGTCCCAATCGGTCCCTCTGTCCCAATCGGTCCCTCTGTCCCAATCGGTCCCTCTGTCCCAATCGGTCCCTCTGTCCCAATCGGTCCCTCTGTCCCAATCGGTCCCTCTGTCCCAATCGGTCCCTCTGTCCCAATCGGTCCCTCTGTCCCAATCGGTCCCTCTGTCCCAATCGGTCCCTCTGTCCCAATCGGTCCCTCTGTCCCAATCGGTCCCTCTGTCCCAATCGGTCCCTCTGTCCCAATCGGTCCCTCTGTCCCAATCGGTCCCTCTGTCCCAATCGGTCCCTCTGTCCCAATCGGTCCCTCTGTCCCAATCGGTCCCTCTGTCCCAATCGGTCCCTCTGTCCCAATCGGTCCCTCTGTCCCAATCGGTCCCTCTGTCCCAATCGGTCCCTCTGTCCCAATCGGTCCCTCTGTCCCAATCGGTCCCTCTGTCCCAATCGGTCCCTCTGTCCCAATCGGTCCCTCTGTCCCAATCGGTCCCTCTGTCCCAATCGGTCCCTCTGTCCCAATCGGTCCCTCTGTCCCAATCGGTCCCTCTGTCCCAATCGGTCCCTCTGTCCCAATCGGTCCCTCTGTCCCAATCGGTCCCTCTGTCCCAATCGGTCCCTCTGTCCCAATCGGTCCCTCTGTCCCAATCGGTCCCTCTGTCCCAATCGGTCCCTCTGTCCCAATCGGTCCCTCTGTCCCAATCGGTCCCTCTGTCCCAATCGGTCCCTCTGTCCCAATCGGTCCCTCTGTCCCAATCGGTCCCTCTGTCCCAATCGGTCCCTCTGTCCCAATCGGTCCCTCTGTCCCAATCGGTCCCTCTGTCCCAATCGGTCCCTCTGTCCCAATCGGTCCCTCTGTCCCAATCGGTCCCTCTGTCCCAATCGGTCCCTCTGTCCCAATCGGTCCCTCTGTCCCAATCGGTCCCTCTGTCCCAATCGGTCCCTCTGTCCCAATCGGTCCCTCTGTCCCAATCGGTCCCTCTGTCCCAATCGGTCCCTCTGTCCCAATCGGTCCCTCTGTCCCAATCGGTCCCTCTGTCCCAATCGGTCCCTCTGTCCCAATCGGTCCCTCTGTCCCAATCGGTCCCTCTGTCCCAATCGGTCCCTCTGTCCCAATCGGTCCCTCTGTCCCAATCGGTCCCTCTGTCCCAATCGGTCCCTCTGTCCCAATCGGTCCCTCTGTCCCAATCGGTCCCTCTGTCCCAATCGGTCCCTCTGTCCCAATCGGTCCCTCTGTCCCAATCGGTCCCTCTGTCCCAATCGGTCCCTCTGTCCCAATCGGTCCCTCTGTCCCAATCGGTCCCTCTGTCCCAATCGGTCCCTCTGTCCCAATCGGTCCCTCTGTCCCAATCGGTCCCTCTGTCCCAATCGGTCCCTCTGTCCCAATCGGTCCCTCTGTCCCAATCGGTCCCTCTGTCCCAATCGGTCCCTCTGTCCCAATCGGTCCCTCTGTCCCAATCGGTCCCTCTGTCCCAATCGGTCCCTCTGTCCCAATCGGTCCCTCTGTCCCAATCGGTCCCTCTGTCCCAATCGGTCCCTCTGTCCCAATCGGTCCCTCTGTCCCAATCGGTCCCTCTGTCCCAATCGGTCCCTCTGTCCCAATCGGTCCCTCTGTCCCAATCGGTCCCTCTGTCCCAATCGGTCCCTCTGTCCCAATCGGTCCCTCTGTCCCAATCGGTCCCTCTGTCCCAATCGGTCCCTCTGTCCCAATCGGTCCCTCTGTCCCAATCGATCCCTCTGTCCCAATCGATCCCTCTGTTCCAATCGATCCCTCTGTTCCAATCGATCCCTCTGTTCCAATCGATCCCTCTGTTCCAATCGATCCCTCTGTTCCAATCGATCCCTCTGTTCCAATCGATCCCTCTGTTCCAATCGATCCCTCTGTTCCAATCGATCTCTCTGTTCCAATTGATCTCTCTGTTCTAAATCTGCACTGTGTTTTATTTCTGCACCATGTGTGGCTTGACTAGCCAAACTGCACGCTAAACAAACTTTTCATTGTAGCTCATGCAACTTAACAATCCTGAATTGGAACCTAATTAAAATGCTGTTGTGCATTTTAAGAGGGAATCTTTGAACTGTTTGCTGAATCTTTTGCTATTCTGTAATCAGCAAAATTGTTCAGCTCGCCAACTCTGGATGAAATGTGCATTGCAAAACATAAAAGTGTATCAATCACAGCATCTGCAAACTTTCCTGTTTATAAATGTGCACTAGTTTAATAAAATGAATGGCGAGAATTAGTCAGCAAGAAAAATTTCATTCATGTGCAGTCTCCATGCAAATGGAAAATAAAGACATTTTGTCAGGAAGCAAGATTGATTTTGTGGTATTGAACAAAAATAATCATTGAACCCTGACAATCTCCTGACAGGCATTAAATTTGTTTATAGTTAATAGATAGTAAGTTTGTGCACATCATGGTAACTGTATTGCAGCATTTCCACGTGGACAATTGTTTCCCCAAAGCGACATAACTTCCTTTAAAATGTTCTCCTGTTTTTTTTTAAACAGGTAAAAATGAGGTTAACCACTACCTAAATCAGTACAGGGCCAGTGCCACTGACATCGACCATGAAGTGCTTTCAGAGGTTGGTTGGTACAGTAAGGACATCGACCCACTTCCACTCACCAGATACCTCTAGCTGGCCCTTCGTTTTGAGTTAGATCACCTAGACCAAAGGATTACGTACATCCAGCTGTTGTGTATTGACTACAGCTCAGCGTTCATGACCATCATATCAGTAAATCTTATAACAAAACTAAAGGATCTGGGGCTGTTTCTCTGTAACTGGATCCTTAAATTTCCCATTGGCAGACTCTAGTCAGTAAAAATCAGTAACATCACTTCCTCTATGCTGACCATCAATTCAGAGCCATCCCAAGGCTACATGCTTAGTGGTCTACTCTACTCCCTGTACTCTCATAACTATGTAGCCAAGTTCAGCTCTAACAATCTACAAATTTACTAGTGACACCATCGTTGGTCAAATGACTAGAAATGATGAATCAGAACACAGGATAGAGATAGCAAACCTGGCTGAGTAGTGCCAGAGCAACAATCTTACTCTCAAGACCAAGAAGCTCATTGTTGATTTTAGGAAGGAGAGGATAAGGGACCACACATCTGCCTGCATTGATGGGACAGGGGTGGAGAGGGTTAGAACTAAGTGCACATTTCAGAACACCTCTCGTGGAGCCAGAATATTGAGGCAACCCTTAAAGAAGGTACGCTATAATCCCTCTACTTTCTAAGAGGTCAGAGGAGATTTGACATGACATAAAACATATCAAAATTTCACAGGTGCACTATGCAAAGGCTGCATTACAGCCTAATTTATCAATTTGACTGCCCAGAAACCCAAAAGAATACAGAAGGTAACAAACCTAGCCAAGCCAATCAGAGACTGTCCTCGCAGCCATTGAATGCATTTATGTGAGATGCTGTATCAAGACTGCCATTATAAAAGAACCCCATCACCCTGCTCACAACCTCTTCTCATTTACACACCGCGGGCGAGCGGTGACCCTACATGGACCCTGATGAAATTCATGGGAAGGCAGGACCGCATGGATTTTTCACACTGCTGTCTAAATTCCCTGGAATTTGGGGTCCCACCCCCAGCAATGATGTTTTATGCATGAGGCTATTCTAACCAGAGGTTCTCTGGATCTCAGAATTGGACCTTTATATTGCTCCCCATTGTTCATTCAAACTAACCTTCACTGATATGTGGGTGTTTATTTCATTATCACATTAATACACATCTTTAAAGCATTTCTTTACCCAGTTCTCCAATCGGCATTGAATGAGATTCAGATTTGCTGATATGGTCCAAATCTTTAATGAGACATTCCCCCTTGGCCACTTCCGCACATCATGATGGCGGCACAATACGGAAACAATGGCCAACTTTGTTGTCCATAATCCCTCATGCAGCTGGAATCGCTCTGGGAAATGCAAAGCAGTTCCGTCTGCATGAGGGGATTATGGGTATCGAGGACAGCCATGATCTCGAGTTGAGCCGCTGCTGCGAGGTGCTGGAGCGGCCCTTTATTGTCAGGATTTCTGTGGTATGATTCTTTATTTTAATCACCTATGTGACGCAGTGCATAATTGCTGAAGTCACAACGCTTCTCCTGCTTGGCCATTTGCCTTTTAACACAGCAAAAAAAAAAAGGGTGATCTTGGAAAACTACCCAGGTCCTCAGCCCTACCTCTTAGGTAGGGCTGCGGACCCAGGTAATTTTTCTGGGCCGACATTTTTACATCACTGGTTCATGGGAGGGTTCCCAGGAAAATTTCCAGGGAATCCCCAATTTTTACACAGCGGTGTGAAAAGGCCTACTGCTACCTGAAGGCAAAATGTACAGGAGCCTGAAGACCAGCATCTCTCATTTCAAGAACCTTTTCTTTCCAACATCTGCCAGGCTTCTAAATCTCCTCTTGTTACAGTAATCAGAGACCGCTCCAACACCACCAAAGGATTGTATGCACAACCACCAAGACACTATTTGCAGTAGGGTATCTAAATTTTACCTCCTATTTGTACTTAATGTCTTTAATTCAATTAGGTATACTATTGTGGTTGTTTTTGTATTATTTTCCAAAGTACCTGTTCAGATACAGCATAAATTTCAGTGCAAATGTACATTATACAATGTATTTGACAATAATCTCATTATTATTCCAAGAGAAAATTTCACTTACCTGAAATTGCCCAGTGAAAGTAATTTTTAACTCAAAGCAGGTCAAAATTATGATTTCCACTTGGGTTGAATTGTGATCTTTATTTCCCCCTTAATTAGCAATGTATCTTTTGTTTGTCATGGCTTTTATACAAGAAGCATGGTTTGGTCACTTTCAAAAAAGGTGACAAAGATTCTCAGCCAAATACATTATATTGCCAAACCCTGTACTCAGTGGAAAGCAACAGATGGCAACAATGGGGAACAGAAGTATTTGCCAAGATTAAGACAGGTATGACCACACATACCACCGCACACTCCAGCAGGAAAAGAAGGGAAAACAAAAATTCTGAATAGCAAAGCAGAAGTGTTGGGATATTTCAAAGATTACTATGTGTGAAATTGCAATGTTTTGCACCATGAAAATGAAAAGTACCTACAGCCTCTCACATAACTCAAGTAGGAGCACTTTCCTCTAATTGATAACGTTATACATTCAATCCCCACTACAGAAATTTAACCTGAAAGTGTATGCCAAAAATTCAAGTATGTGGCTACATTTCCCAAATCAGTGGAACTTCTTGGAGCCTTCTTCTCAAATCACTGGGGTTTTTCCTGTGCATCTGTCACATGACTCAAGATCTCTGAAGATCAACCATTGAGTGATGCAGCCAAAAACAAATACACTGCAACGATCTGTTCCCAAATTAAACCAGTGTCACAGAGCAGCTGGCCCACCTGCAGACAAACAACTGACATCAGCCCATATGATCCACGTGCTTTCGCACAGAAACGTTAGAGCATAATTTAATTGCAAAACACAGGCCATGATCTAATGAATGTTGAACTGCTGTTTGTGAGAAGGTGCTACCAATGACCAATCAAAAGTATTGTATTGGTTCCAAAGATTATTCTCAGGTGTCTCAGGTCCATCTCTCTCGAGATTCCTTGGTTCCCATTGAATCAATATTGATATTGAGATCAATATCAGGTGTGCCATCCGAAACGAACTCAAACTTGAGGAGAAAAAACCAGCTATATTCAATGCTTAAAATGTGTCCCCTGTGCTGCTGCTGTCTGAAGATTGTTAAAGCACAGATCCTCCAGATTACCACACCTGACTCTGAGAGTCAATGCCTTTTGATGCAGGGTGTCATTAACAGTGCTATCACTTTGCTGATAATTGTTAATCTCACCAGTTTCCTTTCAACTGATCAATGAGACACGTTTTCTGGCTAGGAGCACTGCTGGGAAATTCCAGATGGCAATTGCACTGGCCAAAGACTGGCCCTTCTCGTTAAGAATGCAGGAATAACAGAACAGTACATCAGAGAAACAGATCCTTCACCTCACGTTTCTGTCCCAAACTTGATGACCAAATCAAACTAAACTAAAACTGCTGCTTGCACAACCCTAAAGGAAAGTGACCACAGTACCTGACCAGCAAGGTACTCAGCAGTTAAAGGACCCAGACAGGCTGCGTGCTGCTGGAGTCTGGTGCATGGGAACGAGGCATCAGACCAGGATGAGAGAGGGTATTGAGGGCAAGAAGGGCTCCCTTAGAGCCTCAGGTGCTGAAAGCTTCTTGATCGTATGAGAGGCTTGGATCTGAAACTTGAATTGCTGATGGTTTGAATGGAGTTTGTGCAGCTACAGAGACTATGGGAGCACTGGAGGCAAATCCACAGATACTCAGTACCTTTTGCTTATTTTTCTCCTATTGTTAGGGGTGCCAGGCAATGGTCATGGTGACTTTGCCTTAAGTCAGAAAACCATCGAAGTACATTGTGTATCTTACCATATCTTACAAACCAGGCACCCTATACGAGAATATCTTTACGTTGAAAGAACACATACAATTAATAGCGGGCGTGGGAAAGTCGAACATGCAATTTATAGTGTGCATGGGAATATAATAGCAGTATTGAAAGAACACACACCATTTATAGTGGCCATGGGAAAGACACACCAGCGATTTATAGTGAGTATGGGAAGTTATAGCAAGCGTGGGAATATAATAGTGGCAACAAAAGAACGTGCACAATTTATAGCGGTCATGGGAAAGGCACAATTTATGGAATGTTATGGCCAGCATGAGAATGTAATAGCGGCAATGAAAGAACGCACACAATTTATAGTGGGCAGGGAAAATTTGATCTTGAGATATCTCTTTGTACTGAATCCCATGGTATTCCTATAAACAGGACACTCTGGCTAGGGCCCTGCACCATATCAATATTAATTGCCCCGACCCGCCCCTGAGAGAAGAGACGTATCAAGTGCCTCTGATTTGAGACAACATGAGAATTAAAATCCTGCTTAACTCTGAAACCTATCTTTCATCTATTTAATCAATTCCTCTCCAAAGCTTGTTAATGTGTTGCAGCAGGATATCATCTATGTAATGGGCGTTTGTTGATTGGGTGTTAATTGCGGGAGATTAACTGTGGCAGATACTGTACTTGGTCTCGTGTCCCATTTAAGTGCAAATTGCATGTCAGTCGGTATTTAGAAAATGACACCCACAGGGTATATGCATGTGTGCTTTATACTAAAATATTTTTACACAATTTATGATTTTCTGCGCATTGTGTGTGTGTTATGTGGATGTTCATATAAGTGAAAACACGGTACATTTTTAATGTATTATTACACAAGAAAAGGAACCTTTGATTCTGTAAAATATTTACCCTACACATCTCCCCCCTCTTTACCTTAAACACATACCTTCTGGTTTGTGACTTTTACCCTGGAGAAAAGATTCTAACTGTCCATTTTATCACTGCATAAATACATAAACTATCAGGTTTCTGCTCAACCTCCTACACTTGAGGAAAAGCAACCAAGGTTTGTCCAATCTCCCCCTTTTGTCCAATCTCCCCCTCTAAATCAGGCAACATCCTAGTAAACCTCTTCTCTTTCCATTCCAAATCATCCACTTCCTGTAATGGGATGATCAGAATTGTACACTGTATTCCAAGTACTGCTTATCCATAATTTTATGTGGCTTCAACGTGACTGCCTTATTTTTATACTCACTCTTACCCAATGAATATCACATCTTTACCACCCTATCCACTTTTGTGACCTCTGCAAATTAAGAATTTTTTGAACCCCTGCCATGAAGTCCACACATGCCACTTGCATTCATTCTCCCAAAGCGAAACATCTCACACTTGTCCGGATTAAGCCCCATCTGCAATTTCTCTGTCCATATCTGTAACTGATCAAAATCTTGCTATATTCTTTCAGAAATATCTAGTGTCCACAACTCTTCCAACCTTCATCATCTGCAAACTTACTAACCCACCTATCGGCTTTCCCCCCCCAATTTGTATTGTATATTACAAACAGGCCTCCAGCCCAAATAACAGCTTTCCACCACTACCCTCTTTTATGAACAACCTAATATCGTATCAAAACTACCCGAAGCATCAGCATCTTCTGAATCAGCATATTGTGAGGGACCTTGCCAAACACCTTACTAAGGTCCATGCATACAACATCCACAGCTTTACCCTCATCTATGTCACTATCTCAAATAACTCAATCAAATCAGTAAGTCATGATCTGCTCCTCACAAAGCCACACGGACTGTTCTAATCTTCCAAATGTGCATAAGTCTTGTCCCCAAATATCCTTTCCAATAGCTTCCCTACTGATGTGAGGTTTACTGGCCAATACATTTCTGGATTATCCTTGTTTTCTTTCTTGAACAAGTGTACATTAGCCACTCCCCAGACCTACAAGACCAGTTCTATCACTAGTGAGGGTACAAAGATCTTTGTCAGAATTTGTCATGAACATGTAACCAAATTCGCTGTTTTGCAGTAACGACTCTCTGACAAAAGAAGTTTTTCTGTGTCTCTGTTTTAAATTGATGCCCTTTTATCCTTAAGTTATGCCCTCTTGTTCTAGAATACCCTCAAATGGGAAACTCTGTCCAGGCTTTTCAACATTCAAAATGCTTCTCTAAAGTCTCCCCTCATCCTTCTGTACTCCAATGACTACAATCCTGACTAGACAACAACTCTCAACAGAACACTACCAAAACTTAAACCATCATCTCACACCATCACAGAAGACATCACTTCCAGTCACCTTCCTTTCACAGCCTCCAACTCCATTGTTTCCCAACCCCACTTTTGCCCAGTTCTACCACCAACCCAAGATCCAAACCTAATTGCCCCAGGAAACCCATCGTTTCTACATGCTCCTGCCCCCCAAACTGGTCACCACTTACCTCTACTCCATTTTGTCTCCCTGGTTCAGTCCCTCCCCACCTACATTTCCGATACTTTAAATACCCTCCACTGGTTCAAAAGCATCCAGTTCCTTGAACACGACTACCGCATCTTCACCATTAACTACACCAATCACCATATGCCTCCATCCGCTATACCAAAGGGTTCAAGGCCCTTTGTTTCTTCTTCAACATCAGACTCATCCAGTTCCCTCTCCACTTCCTCCCTCCTCTGGCTGGCAGAACCTCTCCTTTGATTCATCCTACTTTCTCTAGGTTAAAAGGGTACCCACAAAGGCCTCAGTGATACCTGACTTTTTGTTGGCTCCTCAACTCTTCCTCTGCTTCACTGATGAAAACTTTGGTGTTGTCTCATGCACCATGATGAACTCATCTACTTTATCCACTGCTGCCAACTTCCACCCTGACCTTAAATTCACTTGGTCCCTCTCTAGCAATGTTTGCCTCTTTCTGTCTCCATCTTTGGAGACAAACGTTTGACAGACATTTTCTATAAACCCATCAACTCCCGCAGGTACCTTGACTACCTCTTCACATCCTGTCCACTGTAAGAAGTCTATTCTCAGTCACATTTGCTCCCAGGTTGAGGTCTTACATGCCAAATTATCTGACATATTCTCCAACTACCATCAGTTTAGCCCTTACCCACATATCCTGCACATCTGCCCTGGCCCCTTCTGTCCCCACGTGCAACAAGGACAGGATTCATCTTGTCCTCACCTACCACCCCACTACCTTGCACATCCAACATATCGTCCTCCACTGTTTCTGCCACCAACTATGTGATCCCACCACCAGTCAGATCTTCCCCTCTTCTCTTTCTGCAGGGACTACACCCTCTTTGACTCCTTCATCAACTACTCCTTTCTCATCGATCACCCCTTGGCACTTACCCATGTGGCTTCAGGAAGTGCTTGCACCCACACCTCCTCCCTCACCACCCATTTGTGAATCTGCAGTGATCACTTACTGCATCTGGTGCTCCTATTGTGGTCTCCCCTTCATCAGAGAGGCTGGATGTAGATTGGGAAAGTTGCTTTGTCCAGCACCATAGCTCTATATGCCACAACTGCGTGGGTCTCCCAGTGGCCATCCATTTCAATTCCTCACACCAATGTCTGTCCAAGGTCTTATGAACTGCCAGACTGAGATCACCCACAATTTGGAGGAAACACATCTCATATTATGCCTGAGCATTCTCCAACTGGATGGCATTAACACTGACTTCTCCACTTTCCATTAGCCCTACCCTAGTCTCTGCCTTCTCCCATCCCCATTTCTCCTTACCTGAAGCTCTGTCTCTCTCTTTCCCTGTCCTTCTGTCTCCTTTCCTCCAGCTCTGCATTCATATAGCTACCCCTTCCTGCAATCAACTCTCACCCTTTTCTTCTCCTGTCCTCCTATCCATGTCCAATTATCACCTTTAGTGCTCCTCCCCTGCCCTTCTTTCACCTCTCCCCAGCCTATTTATTCTAGAGCCTGCCTGTTTTACTCATACCTTGCCATGTCCAATTATCACCTTTATTGCTCCTCCCCTGCCCTTCTTTCACCTCTCCCTAGCCTATTTATTCTAGCGCCTGCCTGTGTTTTATTCATACCTTGCCATGTCCAATTATCACCTTTATTGCTCCTCCCCTGCCCTTCCTTCATCACCTCTCCCCAGCCTATTTATTCTAGCGCCTGCCTGTGTTTTACTCATACCTTGCCATGTCCAATTATCACCTTTAGTGCTCCTCCCCTGCCCTTCCTTCACTTCTCCCCAGCCTATTTATTCTAGCGCCTGCCTGTGTTTTACTCATACCTTGAAATGCTCAAGTCTGAAGCGTTAATTGTACATCTTTACCTCCCATAGGTGCTGCGAGACCCAGAGTTCCTCCAGCAGTTTTGTGATTTTACTACAATCATAGCTGACTTCCGTTTCATTCCAGCAAAAAAGGCAAAGTTACAGTACGGACACTGCAGTCATGCAAATCTCCCACATAGGCATAATTCCTTTAAAAGGATAGGACAAGAAAGCTCAAAACACATTATTGATAAGACGCATCAGAATGGTCCGTTGTGTGCATGTCCTTATTAATTTAGTAAAACTGAAGTGGATACCTAACATAAATAATATTCAACTTTCTTAACAACTGTACACCTTAAAACCCACAGATTTTTTGCAAGTTTAACATAGTCAGCAATTAAAACAAGATAATAAGTTCAGTACAAAGGCATTGAAAGCCAGTCTCATCAGATGCTAACATTACCTGGGTTTTTGGGATCATGAATAGCATGAACTCTTCAATCTAAGCTCATCTCATAGTTTCAAAGATGATAAAAGTTGTGGTTAAACTTGCTCTGCACCCATTTCAAACCTCCCCAGACAAATGGCAAAGGAGCAGCATTTGTTAAGATTTGCTACAAAACAAAGACTATATAATAAGCGCAATAGGATAAATAGTCCTGTACAAAAATATTCCATAAAACATTCTGAATTTGATCATGAAAATAAATTGTGCATTATGTTAGCACCATTTCTATTTTCTATTTCCAAGGAGAGCATCAATTTGTTTGTTTTATTTCTCCTTTAAAAAGGGCACAGCGGCTCCACTCACCTTCAAGGCTTAAAGGATCAGGCACATCTAAAGCAGTTTCACTTTTCTTCTTTCGAGGAGGGGGAGCAGGTCGTACAGGTGGTGGTGGTCGTGGTGGAGGAACACTTGATCCTGGTGGAGGTGGTCTTATTGGAGTAGGTTTCTTTGTGCTAGCTACTAGGTCAGGTTCCACATTCAATTGTCTTGATGGTTTTGGTAGTTGTAACTGCTCAGCTATACATACATCTTCCAGGACAAAGCGATCCCCTGAAACATGTTCCAAAATGTCTGCTTTGTCTCTTTTGAATGCCTCACTTTTATTTGATGGCTCTTGAGAGAGTGAATTGTAGTCCACAGTGGATTTATCCAGACACAATAGATTTCCTTCGGTTGTTGCTGCCTCCCCAACATTTAATGGCACCTCTGAAAAAGTTTCTGAAGATGGCAGAACAGTTTGATTTTCTGACAGTACCTCTGTTTCCTCAATCTTGACATTTGAACTAAATTGCTCTGTCAAATTCTTTGGCTTTGCACATAATGCCTGATCAATGTTCAAGAGCCCAGTAATGTTACTGAGTGGATCAGCTTCGGCTGAAACAAATGCCACCCCATTTGATTTTAAACTGCTCTCCTCTTCACCAGTTTTCAAGGGTTCACTTTTCAGCCTGTTCTTCTGTTGGTCTTCTTCCTCTGATTGGTCAAGGACCTGCAAGAGTTGAAACTTGGATGTAAGTGAAGTTGCGAAGGACACACAATAACAATTTCGGGGAACTTAGCTCGATTAAAAAAAAGGCTGCAGCTTTCTTTAGAACATTCGTGTTCCAAAAATTAGATAAAGCATAAAATTAACTCCATAGAAGTTTTTTCCTCATATTACATTACTCGCAAGTTCAGTATTATTGCCAATTCCCAAATGCCCTTAATAAGGTGAAATTGAGCCGCTTTCTTAAGGTTAAAAATTCCTTTGTTGAAATATAATGATACAGAAAAAGTAATATTTTGACACAAATTTCTTTCCACCTGCCACCAGGCAGACAGAGACACAATTATTATTGTCCAGCGGCCCTTGTAATGAGAGTCAGAGTAGCAAAAGAGAGTCACTTCAGAGACACTGAGTGTCCGTGGATTCATCTTCAGTGCTCCCATAGCCTCTGCAATCACACAGACCTGTTTGGTCCATTAGCAGCCCAAGCTCCAGATCCAAATCTTCGATACTATCAGGAAGCCTTCAGTGCCCAAGGCCCTTTGGGAGCCATTCTTGTCCTCAGCACCCTCAGAAATCTTGGTTCTGATACCTGGCTCCCATAAGCCAGTCTCCAGTAGCCTGCAGCTTTTATGGGTCCTTTGGCTGTAAGCCATCAGCAGTACGCAGCCTGTGCAAATCCTTAACCACAAGTCGCTGACTCCCAGCACCCAATGTGGATCCTTCAGCCGCTGGGCCCTTGCTGGTCCACTGTCTTGCAGTGTTGTCTCCTCTGCTTTCCCTTCTCAACTTGGGGGGCAGGGGGTGTTCTCCCCATTTCTGGTGCCCTGTACCAGTCCACTGCTCCCCCAGAATCTGCAATCATTCATAATCACTGTAGAGCAGTGGTTCTCAACCTTTTTGTTTCCACTCACATATCACTTTAAGTCATCCTTATGCCATAGGTGCTCTGTGATTAGTAAAGGATTGCTTAAGGTGGTATGTGGGTGGAAAGAAAAAGTTTGAAAACCACTGTTTTAATCATCCCTAATTGACTCGTTATGTGCACAGTTTCATAACTCCAAAGGAAATGGGCCAATGACAATTTTTTTCAAGTAAAATATTTCCGTAACAATTAGGTCTAGAGTAGTGATTCTCAACCTTCCCTTCCCACTCACATACCATTTTAAGCAATCCCTTACTAATCACAGAGTATTTATGGCATAGGGGTTACTTAAAGTGGTATGTGAGTGGAGAGAAAAAGGTTGAGAACCACTGCTGTACAGCATCTCGGGCACAAACTCTGCAATTGAAGGATTTTAATTAAAAATACAGCTGGCTCCTTTAAAAGGCCATTTAAAGCCTGTATGGGGCCACTGGCAGTTGGACCCTGTGGAGTAGCACATGTCTCTGCTATCCATGATCTGCACAAGCGTTGCCAATTTTTAAGCCCTTATAGTTCTTCTAGTGAAGGTACTCCAGCGGTGCTATTGATAATAATATGAGAGATTATTGCCATATGCACAAGTACATGAACCAAAATTTTTAATTGCTACAGCCACAAAATAAAAAAACACCAATATCATGAACTAAATTACTATATCGGACCAGAAAAAATGCATTGTTTCTCTTTTTCAAACTTATGTCAGATACCAGACTGAAAAAGAGATGATAAATATAAAAGGATAGATAAATGTTCACATTTGTATTTGAAGGCAAAAAAAGTTTCAATAATGCAAACAAATCTTTCTGGTAGCAAGTTCCAGAATTCAGAATAAGTAACAATGGAAAAAAGCTTTAAAAAACCCCTTCAAAATCAAGATATAAACTCCTTTACCATCTCCTTTTTTTTCTGTTCCAGAAGACATTTACCTACCTACAGTGCATTTAGTAGATCATACACAATGCACTCTTTTCTGCATGTATATTACAAATCACTACACAACCTATGCCTGAATCTTGACTTTATTGTGAGGAAACAATTTGTAAACCTGTGTTTAACTTCAAAGGTTGATATTTCAGTATAAATCCCTGCTAATGAAGTCCATAGCAATGAAATGCAATTTTTCAATGGTGCCTTCACTTCTAAAGCACATTACTGTTTGGAAACACTTTGAAAAGCCACAAAAGAGAAGTGAGACATCCTATTTATACCAAAACTAATCTTTTAAACTTTTCAATTAAAAAGAAACCACAGTGAAACTTTGCAGTGCCTGTTAGCAGAGATAACAATTTACATACAGAAGGTTGCAAACACTAAAATTGACACTTGTGGGAAAGAAAAATATTTCAACCGCACATTAAAACGTCACTGCTCCACATCAAAAAAAGAGACCAGACAGCCCCAAAACAGATGAGACAGGACCTGTATCTTTTGGTCACTTTGTTATAAATACAACAAATGCAGAAGACTGCCAAACATAGTAAACCTAGCCAAGTCCATCACAGCCATTGATTTCTTATGCAGTGAAGACATCTTACTGAGATGCTGTCTCAAGAAGGCAACTAATATATGGATCCCCATTACTCTGGTCGTGCTCCCTTCTCACTGCTACTTTCCGACAGAATATGCAGGCACCTGAAGTTTGGCAGTTTTGAATTTTTTTAAATTTAGACATACAACTGGTAACAGGCCATTTTGGCCCATGAGTCCATGCTGCCCAATTTATACCCAATTGACCTACACCCCTTGTAGGTTTTTTTTGAAGGGTAGGAGGAAACCAGAGCCCATGGGGAAACCCACACAGACAAGGAGAGAATGTACAAACTCCTTACAGGCAGTGCGGGATTTGAACCCTGGTCCTGATCGCTGGCGCTGGAAAGGCGTTGCACTAATCACTATGCCAACCACGCTGCCCCAAAATTCTACGTTCAAGAATAGCTCCCCCACTGCAACACCCATCAGGCTCTTGCATCTCCCCATACTATCTTTTCCATATACTTCAGGACCACCAAAATCTCTATTTGCAACATTTCATTAACTGTAACTGTTAATATCTTTTTATACTTTTTATTGCCCCATGGTGCATTCTGATAATTTAAATTATACTAATTTGACAAAGAAAGAGGTTAAGGATAGGATGGGAGATGAGGTAAAGCTGAACAAACCAGTTGATCTAAAGATCTAAAGCAGTGGTTTTCAAACGTTTTGTTTCCACTCACATGCCACCAGGGGTACTCTGTGATTAGTAAGAGATTACTTATGGTGGTATGTGAGTGGAAAGAAAACATTTGAAAACCACTGTTTAAATCATACCGAATTGACTCGTTATGTGCACGGTTTAATAGCTCCAAAGAAAATGGACCAATAACAATTTTTCTCAAGCAAAATATTTCAGTAATAACTGGGTCTAGAGCAGTGGTTCTAAACTTTTTGCCCCACTCACATCTAAAGGAAATTAAATTTTAAACAAATTTTGAAGAAAAACCCTAATTTTAAACCAGAAAAGGATGAACTTTATCACAAACCAAACAGAAGGTAGAAATATTCCAACACATATCCACACCTAAAACACAGATCTAAATTACTAAATCCATGTTTCCAATCTTTCAGGGGTTAAATATAACTGATGCAAAAAATTATAATTAACCATACTATATCTTACATTTTTTGATTTAGTCAACCCATCGTAACACATATTTTCCCAATCCAACTGACTAATCTCACAACTTAAATCATGCTCCCATTTAATCCTAGATGTATCTAAATTTTTTAACCATTGTATCTTGTAATAATGCAGACATTTCTGATATAAAACCCTTATCTGAAAAATATGAAACCATAAATTCAAATTTAGTTAACAGAAATTTTCATTTCTCTTCCAAAATCATCTTTCACTAATGCTCTAATTTGATGATAAACAGAGAATTCTCTAAAATCCCACATTTCTCTTTAAGCTGATGAAATGATAAAAAATTTCCCTTCTTCGAAACAATCCTGCAATCTTTTTATTCCTTTAATCCATCAATCTTCTAAAACTCTATTATTCAATGAAAAAGGAATCAATTTATTTTAATATATTGGGGTTTGAACTGATAAACTACCTTTTGATCCTATTAATAAATTCCTTTTAGTCCAAATTTCTAATAAATGTTTCAAAATTTGTACATTACATTTCTGTAATAAAACAATATTCCATTTAAATACAAACTGATGGGGACAAGGTTCCAATATCGCAGCCAATTCCACCCTAGCCCAACTTAGAGGGTTCGAAATATCTAACATACGATTAATAAATCTTAATTGAGCTGCTTCATAATAATTTTAAAAATTAGGCAATTGCAAACCTCCCAAAGCATATTGCCAGGTCAATTTATGCATCACTACTCTTGCTAATTTTCCTTTCCATAAAAATTCTCGAACTATTTAAATCTTGAAAAAAGGATTTCAGAAGAGAACAAGGAATTGATTGAAACAAATATTGAATTCACGGAAAAAATATTCATCTTTATACAATTTACTCGACCTATTAAAGTTAAAGGTAAATCTTTCCATTTAATCAAATCTGCTTTAATCTTTCTCATTAATGGTACATAATTTAAATTATACAATGATTGAAAATTTACATCAATTATTATCCCTAATACTTAATTTTGTCAGTCCATCGAAATTTACCAATTTGTCTAGATTGATCGTAATTTCCTTCAGAAATTGGTAGTATCTCATTTTTATCCCAATTCACTTTATATCCAGATAATTTACCATATAATTCTAAACAATTTTGCAAATAAATTAAAGATTGATCCAGATTAGTTAAACATATCAAATCATCAGCAAAAAATTAATCTTATATTCATCCTGTCCAATCCTTATATCTGTAATGTTCTCATTCTGCCTGATAGCCTGAGCTAACGGTTCAATGACCAACGCAAATAGGGCTGGCGACAAAGGACAACCTTGACGAGTTCAACGAGTTAATTTTAAAAAATGAAGTTTGACCATTTTTCGTCACCCTTGCTACAGGATTATTATATAATGCCTTCACCCAACCAATAAATAAGGGTCCAAATTTATATTTCTCCAAAACTTTAAATAAAAAATTCCATTCGACCCTATCAAAAGCTTTTCCAGCATCTAATGATACTACCATTGGTAGGTTGGGTTGCTGATCTGAAGCATTGATCAATGAAACCACTAAGAATATTATCCAAAGCATACCTATCTTTAATAAAACCAGCCTGGTCAGAATGTATTAATTGTGGTAAATACTTTGCTAATAATTTCACTATTATTTTATAATCCACATTTAATAAAGAAATTGGTCAATAAGAAGAAACCTTCAACGGGTCTTCGTCTTTTTTTTTGGTATAACTGTCGTTATTGCATTCAAACATGAGTCTGGTAAAGCTTGTTCCTGAGTTACCTGATTAAGAACATCTATGAATACAGAGGACAGATCATCATAAAAAAGTTTATAAAATTCAGCAGTAAACCCATCATCTCCTGGTGACTTCCAATTAGGCATTTGTTGAATAACATCCTTTATTTCTAAATCCGTAAAAGGAAAATCCAACTTTCTCACATCCTCCTTCAATATTGGTAAATTTAACTCTGACAAAAACGCTTCAATACAACCATCATCTCGCACTCCCTCAGAAGCATATAATTTCTGATAAAATGACAAAAATTGGTCATTAATTTCTTAAAGTTTAAAAGTAACTGAATTGTCCTTCCTCACAACATTAATAATCCTTGAAACTTGTTCAGTTTTCAATTGCCATGCCAAGACTTTATGTGCTCTGTCCCCTAACTCGTAATAACATTGCTTAGATCTTTGAATCAAACGTTCAAATTGGTCAGTTTGCAATATATATTTTAGAAATTCCTTTTCCAACTCTGCTATTTGTTTTTCCAACAACTGAAACTCTACCAGAAATTTCTTCTTTTCCTTTGATGCATAACTAATGATTTGACCACGTAGAAATGTCTTTAAAGCATCCCATACAATAAAATTACTCCTGACTGTATTCTTATTCAAATCTAAATAAATAGCAATTTGATCCTTAATAAATTTTACAAATTCCAGTTTTTTCAATAACATTATATTAAACCTCCAGCGAAAAATTGATTAACTTCTGGCCCCAGACAAGAAATAAATAGCAAAGAATGGTCAGAAATGATCCTACTCTTATATTCAGCTTGAGTGAAACGTGCTTGCAAATGTGCTGATGCTAAAAAAGTCAATCCTAGAAAATGAATCATGACGTGAAGAATAAAATGAAAAATCTTTCTCAGTAGGATTTAATCTTCTCCAGACCTCTATCAAATTCAGATCTTTCATCAAGGAAACCAATTGAACTGCAGCTTTCAATTTTTTCACAACTTTCAGAAATGTATCTAATAATGCATCTAACACACAAATGAAGTCTCCCCCAATCAAAATATTCTCCTTAGCTTGACCTAAAGTTAAGAAAGCTTCAGACACAAACTGTTCATCATCAACATTAGGTGCATACACATTCAATAAAGACTGGCTCAGCAAACAATTTACAATTAATCATTAAAATATGACCAACTGATTCCAACAATTAAACAAGTTCAAATGGTATTTTCTTATGAATCAAAATTGCCAATCCTCTTGCTTTTGAATTAAAGGAAGATAAAGATACATGTCCAACCCAATCCCTCTTCTATCTCAAATGTTCTGTTTCGGTTAAATGAGTCCCCTGCAAAAAAGCAATGTCAACTTTCATATTTTTTTTATATAAGCTAAAACAAGTTTTCTCTTAATCGGATTACTTAAACCCTGAACATTAAACATTGCATAGTTTACATTAGACATTATTATCAAAGTGAAACTCAAACAACAAATACAAAAAACCCTCAACTTTCTATCCCTTCTGAGGAGTTCATGTGCAATGAGGGCAGATCAACTTTCAGGTCAGTGGCTGTCAGCCTTTTCTAGCATGGTTCTGATGTTCCAGCATGCTAGCTTGAGTTTGTGAGCATCTTTTGAGGGGAGGACGTGGAGGGGGAGGACGTGGAGGGGGAGGACGTGGAGGGGGAGGACGTGGAGGGGGAGGACGTGGAGGGGGAGGACGTGGAGGGGGAGGACGTGGAGGGGGAGGACGTGGAGGGGGAGGACGTGGAGGGGGAGGACGTGGAGGGGGAGGACGTGGAGGGGGAGGACGTGGAGGGGAGGACGTGGAGGGGGAGGGACGTGGAGGGGGAGGACGTGGAGGGGGAGGACGTGGAGGGGGGAGGACGTGGAGGGGGAGGACGTGGAGGGGGACGTGGAGGGGGAGGACGTGGAGGGGTGAGGACGTGGAGGGGGAGGACGTGGAGGGGGAGGACGTGGAGGGGGAGGACGTGGAGGGGGGAGGACGTGGAGGGGGAGGACGTGGAGGGGGAGGACGTGGAGGGGGAGGACGTGGAGGGGGAGGACGTGGAGGGGGAGGACGTGGAGGGGGAGGACGTGGAGGGGGAGGACGTGGAGGGGGAGGACGTGGAGGGGGAGGACGTGGAGGGGGAGGACGTGGAGGGGGAGGACGTGGAGGGGGAGGACGTGGAGGGGGAGGACGTGGAGGGGGAGGACGTGGAGGGGGAGGACGTGGAGGGGGAGGACGTGGAGGGGGGAGGACGTGGAGGGGGAGGACGTGGAGGGGGAGGACGTGGGGGAGGGGTGGAGGGGAGGCGTGGAGGGGGAGGACGTGGAGGGGGAGGACGTGGAGGGGGAGGACGTGGAGGGGGAGGACGTGGACCTGTCCTCGGGCCTGCGCAAAGGAGCTTATAGGTGGAGTGCAGTGTGCGCAGTACTGGCCCCACCCTTTACACCCATGGTTCGTGTGCCGTGGCCAAGCAAGCTGGGACGTGGCAGCGAGGTCCTTCCTATCCCTTCTAATAATTCAAAAAAGATTTAATCTTAAAGCTTCCCTTGATAAATGATCTCTAAACAAAACAGCACTACAAAGTAGTAACTCCCCACTTAGCTGGATGTGGACAAAAATAACCCCCCCCCCCCCCCCCCCCCAACAGGTGGCAGACGACTTCAGCGACCTCTCTTCCCCCAATCGGACATAAAATGATGTCTAAATCAGCTCGTAACCCCATTGATTTTAATCCCAAAACTTGCTCAGGATCATCAATATCAATCAAGCTCTTTGACAGATTCCCATTCCCGTTTCCATTTTTCTTCTCAGGTATCCTCCTCTTAGGTGAATAGTGCACCACTGGTTCCTTTAAGTATCTTTAACTTGGCCTTGGGATACTGGATTGTAATTGATTAGACCTTGCTGGCACTGAGCAATTGGCTCTCCATAAATTACCTAGGCTGGACCCTCTACCAGCCCTCCAGTACTATAAAGGGTGTCATTTCTGATGTTCCCTACTTCTACAAGACACCATCTCCACACATTAACAATGAAGCATTGCTATAAACCAGGTTTCATTGCTTTATATCAAAAAACACAACAATTTAACTTGTTCCTTGTTTATTTGTAGAGTAATCCATGCCTACAGGCATGACTCCTCAACCCTTCACTTTCACATTGACTATATCAGGGCTATCTCATGCACCCCGATGAACTCATCAACTTCATTCTTTGTGCTGCTAACTTCCAACCTGATCTCAAATTCACCTAGTCCAGCTCCGTAACATTTTCTTCCTTTCTCTGTCTCCATCTCGGAAGACAAGCTTTCCATAGACATATTTTTACAAATCCACTTACTCCACAACTACCTGGATTACTTTCTACTCCCTTCTCGCAATTTCTCCATTTCCACTGCATTTGTTCACAAGATGGTCTTCCAGCCCAGATCATTTGAAATGACTGCCTTCTTCCACAAACATACGATCCACTCCGTTCTTATCTGCATCTCCTCCATTTCTCACTCATCTGCTCAAGCCCCCCTTCTGCCCACAGATGTAACAAACACATGACTCCCCTTCTCCTTACCTACCCACTAGCCTCTGCACCCAACATATTTTTGTCCGTAATTTTTGCTGCATGCATGATCACACTATTAGGCGCATCTTCTTCTATCCTCCCCTCCGTAAGGACCGCTCCCTCCATAATTCGCCCACTTATCCCTCCCCTCCAATCACCAAACTGGCACCTTCCCATGTAACTGCAGGAAGTGCATCACTGGCACCTACACATTCTCATTCACCACCATTCAGGATTGGGCACTCACCACCATTCAGGATTGGGCACTCACCACCATTCAGGACTGGGCAGATACATGGCAAATGCACTACAATATGGATAAATGGTGAGGTTATCCACTTTGGTAATTCAAACTGGAGGCAGATTACTATATGAATGGCAATAGATTAAGAGATGGGGAAGTGCAGAGAGACCTAGGGTTACTTGTACACCAGTCTCTGAAGGCGAGCATGCAGGTACAGCAGGCGGTTAAAAAAGCAAATGGTATGTTGGCCTTCATATCAAGAGGGGTA